>NW_024067058.1:0-275379 GCF_015039405.1 Cantharellus anzutake
CGCCGCTCAACACGCAGCTGCCACCTCAGCCGCATTAGGGGCAGCTGGTGCCGCGGTTTATGGCAAAGCTCGCGAGGCCGTTCCTCAATCTGTACAAGAACGCTTTCCAGAGAGGAGTACCGCTCCTGGTGGCACTGGAACTGGTGCAGGTGGTAAAAGGAATGTGGATATGATGCCCGTCAAGGAGACTGCCACATTGCCAAGTGGGGATAAGGGTCAGGGTCCGATGGGTGGTGTTGGATCATTGCCCGGTGGACGCGATGAAGAAGGTGTGGCGTTACTGCCTGAGGAAAAGGGTCAGTTCCTCCCCGGACTGGCTATGGGTTTCGCTTGATTGCGCTTTCCTGTTAGCTCACCCTGATCCAACGCTCGTTGACAACGCTGGGGCCAAGCGCAATATTCATTTGGTTTCTCCCTACGACACTGAGTCTCCATACTCTGACGTAGAAGCGAACAAGATCGCCGCTCCTCCCTCTGCCCCAGCCCCAATTGGGCTGGCGGGTAAAGCTGCGCATCTCGCACAGAGTGTGGGTGCCTCGGGGGTTGGGTCTAAATTCCAAGAAGCAGATGAGTCTCATCGTTTCAAGGGGGAAGAAAAAGTGCACCAGAGAATTGTAACTGGCGCTGTGGACACTAGCCTCAGTTCTACAGGGGGACATCCCGAGAAAGTGAACGTTCAGTCATCGGACCAAACCAAGTCAGTCGTTCGTGATCCTTTTTATAAGAAAATAGTTGCTGATCGATTGAGTTTGCCTTGGGTCCACCTTTGCACTCCCCACATTTCATAACTACGGTGTTGATGGACATCATCGTCATCCAAATTATCTGCGATGTTGCCATCCCGGTTGGGATGTCGGCTTCTGCTGATCCGTTCAATGGAAATGAACGTGGGGAATATATGATGATGTTCACGGTTGGTGACGAACAGAGGTGGTCAAGATAGCGCATCGAGCGACGAGACGAGGAAGAAGCCTAGCTTTATGGATAAATTGAAAGGAGAGGCGAAGATTTTCAGCGGAAAGTTGGGGAAGAATGAGGAGAAAGTTGAGGAAGGGAGAGCGTTGAAGATGGGAGTCAGTCCGGTTTCGCCTACATACACTAAGTAAGGGATGATGTCGTTGGAGGATTTTCTCGGCTAAGCTTGCGTGTTTTCGCCCATTCACGCTTCTGCGTCTTGTTTCTCTTTCTTTCGCTGCTGTTACCACTACAGCCCGTCTTATTCCATCGTGCCCATATGGCATCTCTATTTGTTCGCCCACAATTAATGTACAATACTAGGTGGATCGTCGACAAATTGGAAATTGACTAATTTTCGATGCAGGTTGTCCGTTCATACCTCAAATGTCCCGGGAATTTCCCAGTGTGTTGGATCGACTACATAAATACAAGTGTCAAGTCTGAGCAAATAATTAACCAATCTGAGTGTAAAGCGAGCCTCCGATTGGCCACTATTCGGAGTCAGCCGGAGATATATTTCGCTACCCCTCCAGTTTCTAGTACTTGCACCTCTTCTCTCAGGAGTTGGGCGACCTCACATTCCGATTCCCATCTTGCACCGTGACTCTATTCTAGATCGGGCCGATCCCCAGTCGATCAGCTTTCGTGCAGATGTAAAGTCAGAGAGTTGCTTTGCGATGCTCCGAGATTCTGAACCAGGATCTCTGCTCAGTAAAAGATTGAGGACTGTTGAAACAAGATGAACTACCGGACATCTCCCCTATCCGAATACTTGCATTACGCATGTCGTTCTATTGTATACCACCTCGCTGGATTCGCGGGTGAATGAGTCAGTTTGCATATTTCTGGGTGAGCAAGCAACTCGCTGGGTGGAAGTCTGCGTAGGAATGGAAGGTTATATCAGTATATCAATACTTCCCGAGTGGGCCAAGGTATGCATAGTCAACATGGTTTTCCAGTGGGCAGTTGATCAAGGGTCAGTGGTCAATACGCTTGCCTGGCTTCAGGCTTTTTTTTCGAGATTCCAAGAGGCATGAGGCAGTAAATGATTCGGTTGTGCTCCGCCGCTACCTTGCTTCTGTGGTCTCAAGAGTTGTACACCCGAATTTGGCCAATCACTCAACAATCTATATTGTGCTCTTTCCAATCTCGGACAGCATTCCCATTTATCGAGGAAAGGATCAAACTGTACCGCGGGCTAGTTACCGTGAGCCCAGAATCATGAGCCCGGATTTGGCCTGGTCACTCAACAATCTATGTCGGGCTCTTTCCAAACTCAGACGGCACTCGGAGGTACTCCCATCCGTCAAGGAGTGCGTCAAATTCTACCGCGAGCTAGTTACCGTTCACCCAGAATCATACACCCTAGATTTGGCGCAGTCACTCAGCAATCCCTTAGCGCTCTTCCCCATCTCATATGCACTCGGAGGCCCCCATTCATGGAGGAAGTGTCAAATTTGCTCTTTCCGATCTCGGACGGCACGAGGAGGCGCTCCCATTCATCGAGGAAAGCGTCAAACTCTACCGCGAGCTAGTTGCCAATGACCCAGATCATACGCCCCAGATTTGGCCGAGCCGCTCAACAGCCTATGTTCCACTCTTTCCGATCTCGGACGGCACAAAGGGGCGCCCTTATTATTAGAGGAAAACGTTAAACTCTACAGTGGGCTAGTTGCCGTTAACCCAGAATCATACAACTCAACGTTGGCTGACTCACTCGGCGATCTGCGTACCGCTCGGTCTCTCCACTCTTGGGCTTCGTTCTACTTGAGCGATTCAGATCCGCTTGAGACCTTGTGTGCTCCCTACTCACTTTATTATTGCGTCTCCCAGTGTGGTACCGGCACCACAATGTACACTCCGGGTTACCTGGTTGTTCGGCTCATAACAGATCACGCATATGATTCCATTTCACTTCCCACTACTGATCTCCCTAATACCAATGTCCCAAAATAACTAGTCCAATACTTGACTCCTTGATGCTCCGCTTTGAGGCTGTTGTGAACGAGTATTATTCGACAAATTACAAGGAGTGGTTGTTTAACTTAAAATAATTTCTACCGAGTTACGACTATCTTCCAGCTAGTTCAGACTATTTCCAGGCGATGCTCCAGGGATAAGAGATACTGGAACCCTCTTGATTACGAGGATTAGGAGCATGCCTGGATCACGTATTCTGACTGCTAATAGTATCATCATGTCAACTGGACACGAACCCCATACTGCTCATGGCCTTTGTGCAACCACTAGAGGAAAACATTTATGTTGGATGCGTCACCTGCACCGAAGATGGGGGTGGAATACCAAGAGCCGTCGATACTCTGAGCGTCTCATTGTGTCTGATGGCCTGCTTTTGGAAAGGTTCCCCACAGGTTCATCGGCGCTCGCCCCGCCGGGTGCCCACTCGAGAACTGAGGCCAGAATTCCGGGGGAATGGAGCTTGAATCGGCCAGAGCGTCGAATACGGCGGTGACGAGGCGCAGAGATGTTTGCTCTGCGTTTCACAGAATTAGATCAGAGAGCGCGATATTGCACTCGCGTAAGCGGCGATCTCAAGTTCTTGAGTATGTCATACAACTTCCAGGCATCCTTGTTGCATGGAATGATTTGCAATTTTGTCACGCAGGAGATGGTACATATGCCTAATTCAGCCTACTTGGCAAGTCAGCATCAGTGCAATTATTGTACCAAGTATCCTTTTCTAATATGCAGCACGCCACTGGTTTGCGCACAGGGGCTAGACTTGTGCTGATCGATCTTGGTCGATAGAATGATGACAGACTGAATGGATTCTCACATACTTAGTCAATTAAATTATTTGCCGAGTTGTATGTACCTAGATTTATTTGCGTGGTAGAGCTCCCGTAAAAAGTATAGTGCCTGACCAAGACCACTTGGGTACTGTGCAGGATTCCTCATGGGTAGCTGATCTACCAACCCCACCGGTGCACCTATAGAAAGTCACGCACATCGACAGTGAACAAGCATGAGCTTGATTAACAGGCTGCGACATGTTTGCTTGGGCACGTATCTCCAGCATTGTTGGTGATGCTACCACGCATGGTGACGTGGTGGCTTGAGTGCCGCCACAACGTCCTTAGTAGGAAGATGCTCCTTTGCATGGGTTGTGCCTCGACTCTACCCACAACTGATAGCATTGGCTGAACTACTACATGGCTGCGTATGTGGACCGCGCGCGATTCTACATGTCGGCACGTACCTACCTATTCACATCCCATGCACTGGAATGATCTCGAAATGCTGTATCGAGCTGTGACTGGCAAATCACCACCTCAAAGAGCCACGGATCTTAACTTCCTGCTGAATCTCCCCCTTTGTCCCCGATTCGACTGCATAGGCATAGTTCATTACATGGCTATTAGGGGCTGCTAAAGTGTTTATCATGAGGTGTGCTACATTTGGATCTTGATGCTCTAGAGCCCGCAGAGTTATATGTTAACTGCCCGGCTCTTGTGGAATTTTTCGTCTACTAGTCTGGATCATGACCAGAAAGCGTGCGACGCCACAATGGTCTGGCATAACTGGCACGGACAAGAGTTTTCGAGAGTTTCGTGTACATAGTTTCTGCGTCGGGTATCTGTTGCCAATGTATCGGGGGTTCCAGGATTTATATTAGTGGGCATGCATCCAGAGTTGGTCTGATTTGCTGCTTCAATAGTTCAGCTCTGTGTTCATGGGGACTCACGGCATTGAGTGCTATGGGCGCTTGCAGTGGTTGTTTTATATACATAAACCCTTACAGTTCGACAGGTACATGCTATCTGGACCAACCACCCTCACTTCTTCCATGAGTGCCGAGCTTAGATACTTAGTCACTGGAGGTCACGGCTTCATTGTAAGTCCTGGTGATTGCAGCGAGTCGACAATCTTATTGATCCTTGATGAAAGGGATCCCATGTTGCTCGGGAACTGAAGAAGCGAGGGCACTACATTCGAATCGCTGACACTTCACCAACCTGTGAACTGCCCGGAGAGTTGTGCGATGAATTCTTCTTGGTGGACCTTTGCGACCTTGATCAATGCCGGCGAGCAGTACGCGGTGTTGGTTGTGTTCTCCACTTTGCTGCTCTTATGGGTGGCATGGGCATGATTCATGCGTCGAATGAGGAAACAATCTATATCATCAACCACATTATCACCTTCAACCTCCTCCGCGCTTGCAATGAGCAGGGGAAACTCTCGAAGTTCTTCTTCGCATCGTCAGCCTGCGTCTACCCACAAATTTTACAAGGCAAAGAAAATAGAGATGTCTTACTCGCTGAAACCGATGTTCAACATCACCCCATCACTCCCCAGGGCTTATATGGTCTCGAGAAATTCAACTCCGAATCACTAGTGCGAAACTTTCGTTGGAAATCATACTCTGAAGCCCCTACCCTTTACATTGGGCGTTTCCACAACGTTTACGGCCCCAATGGCACCTGGTTTGGTGGGAGAGAGAAGGCTCCCGCAGCCCTCTTACGCAAAGCGGCCGTGGCAAAACTCGTTGGCCAAACGCCTACGATGGAACTTTGGGGTGATGGCTCTGAGAGAAGGAGCTTCCTTTACATCGATGATGCTGTCGATGCAGTCATGCGGCTGCTTGATTCAAAGTGCAGCGATCCGATAAACATTGGATCAGAACGAACAATATCAATCCGGGAACTCGCCTCTACCGCCCTGAAAATGGTAAACCTCAGCGGATCAGGGGTTAGGTTTGCATATGACCACTCCAAAGACGTTGGTGTTGGAGCCCGGAGTTCTGATAATACATTGGTAGAGAAAGTACTTGGCTGGAGACCTAGGGTTTCTCTGGAAGAAGGAATGGAGAGAACGTGTCGTTCGATTGAAGCAGGGATCGAAAAATTCTTGGAAGGGCTCCCTGACGAAAAACGGAAGGTTCAACTCGAACTCTGGAAGCATAGCGAAGTCGAAGACTTGCGGTCCAACTCTATTAGTTTTGCCTTGTTGCTCCCAATGACGTCGAGAAATTCTTCCTCGCCCAACGACTGCTTGGACTCGCTCAAACGGTTTGCCTATTCCATTGTCGACACAGCGTGGCGAGACACGCACAGTTACAGCCAGACATCATTCAAGGCCAAAATATACCTTGGTATCGACAGCGATGACGACTTCCTACTTCTAGGATCTGGGGAAACGAAACCCGAAGCCGTATTACGCTCCGCGGGGCTGATAGACGTTGTTCTGATGAAATTCGACCCATGCCATGGCCGTGTCTGCGACCTTTGGCGGGATCTTGCGAGGAGGGCCTGGCAGGATAGGGCCGACTATTTCATACTTCTTGGTGATGATGTTGAGCTACTGGACGAAGGCTGGATGAGGAAGGCTCACCAATGCTTCCTCGATCTTGCGACCACTCGGGGTCTTCCTCATGGGGTTGGGTGTGTTGCATTTACGGACACCACATTCCCTGGGATGCCAACATTCCCGATCATTCATCGTTACCACATGGACGCCTTCGACGGCAAGGTTGTTCCCGAAATCTTCGTCAATCAAGACGGAGATCCTTTTCTATTCCAGCTCTATCGGCGCTTCGGGGTCAATAGAATGATGCCCTCACGAATATCAAACAGGGTCGGCGGAGAAGGATTAGCTCGATATTCCAAAGTCTCTGCGAGACATTGGACATTCCAAACACTCGATGTAGCGAGTGACGCGTTGACCAAGGATTTAGCTGCAAAAGCGCTCGAGGGCGCCCGGATAAGCACTATCGATGTCATTGTTCCCTCATTCCGTGTGAACTTAAGCCTTCTCGACAACATTCTAGGACTCCAATCGAGCGACACTTGTTCCGTGAACTTCATCATCATAATTGACACTCCCGACTCCCCTTTCATAGATAAACTCCTTACCAGACACGGACATCGGTCGGATGTCCGGATAAGGATCAACGAACGTAACCTTGGGGCAAGTGCTGCAAGGAATCGCGGTCTGTCGGAGTCCGCAGCGGAGTGGGTTCTGTTCCTAGATGACGACGTGATTCCTGAGCCCAATATACTCTGGAACCTGGAACGTCACATCCGTGTACATCCCCAAGCAGCCGGCTTTGTTGGCTTATCTCATTTCCCAAGTCCAAGCTCAATTTTTACCATGGCACTACACTATTCCGGCATCACCTACTTTTGGGACATAGCCGAGAAATTAGAAGGGGAGATTCCCTGGGGGGTCACAGCAAATCTGGCAGCTCGGCGAGTGAATGACGGGTCTGAGTTCGACCTTAGGTTCCCGCGTACTGGTGGTGGGGAAGATGTAGACTTCTGTCTCAGACGTCGCCAGGCTTCGAAGATGACTGGGGGTGTTGGATTCCTTGGTGCACCTGATGTGATTGTTACCCATCCCTGGTGGAACGGGGGATCTCGCTCGTATCGGCGTTTCTTCGGGTGGGCCCGTGGGGACGGTGCATTGACAGACATGTATCCTTCTTTGTCTTACAGAGATGCGCCAAACTCTGCAGAGATCCTTCTTGTTGCCTCTGCCGGAACAATAGTGGGTTTGCTCGGGGTCATTCTTCCTTGTTTGTCCCCTCTTCGCCACGTTTCCTTTGCTCTCATTGTTTCAGTAATGGTCGCAAATATCTTCCACGACATCTTCCGTCACCTCTGGAGAGAAAGAGGCCACATTCAGCTTCCAGGGGTTCAGCCTAATGGCTTCAGATGGAGTATCGCGATATTAGAGAGCTCAATTATTCGTATGGTTAGCGAGTTTGGACGACTGGTGGGAATATTGGAACGGAGAGAGTTTACGAGCATTTTCAAGAGATTTGATTGGTTCATTCGACTTCCGGGGCGTAAGGACAAGGAGTTGGCGCGCACGAACTCGGCGGAGCGCCTCATCCTCATCGTGTTACTCATGGCCATTTACCTCAGCCGCTGCTGAGCAGAAGTGTTTGCTTCCCCACCGTTTCAATGTATAACTATATGCAATCATTTTCGGAATACCCTTCCCCTATGAAGCCAAATTTGATTCAATCACTAGTACTTGCAGTTTGTCCGTGGCAACGTTTGAACCAAGGGGAATCTTGCGCATCGTGGACACTCAAGGATTGGCCCCTTTTCGAGCAGCGGTCAGCTGTGGAACGTCAAATGTGGAAATGAACTTACATTCAATTGATGTGTATGCACATGATAAATTCCAGGCTCCGCTGATAGCTAAAAGATCTCAAGATCTTATCAAAGAGGCGTGTGTCGAGTGAGACCCCCCTCCAGTACACTTACTGCCCTAGCTTAGCGACTCATGGTGAGAAGTCCATGCTATGTCCGCCAATCCACATCTCGGAGTAGCGTCTTCCCAATCACCAACGCAGAAGTCGAAATACGAATTCACTGAAACTCAGGACTGGTTCAGCGGCCATGAACCAACATGGAAGTCATTGATCCTTCAGGTCACCGCGTCCAAACCCAGAGCTCTCGAAATAGGATCCTGGGAAGGCAGATCTGCAGTATTCTTGATCGAGAATTTGACCAAAGATGAGGGTCACATCACCTGTATCGACCATTTCGATCTCGAACGGACCCCTGAGGGCATCGAAAGGCTGAGGAAGATAAGGAATAACCTCGCCCTCGCTGGAGGTCCCCATAGGATCATCGACGATTTCAGTTTACCTGCGCTTAACATGTTGCTCCATGAGGCTCTTCCTCAAAAGGATCCGGGCTTCGACTGGATTTACATTGATGGGTCGCATGAAGCAGATGACACGTTGCTCGATGGAGAACTAGCTTGGCGCCTAGCAAAGAAGAATGCGATTATCATATTTGACGATTATGACTGGAAGGCGCAACCGGTGGAGAGTCGTCACCATCCCCGACGAGGGATCGATGCATTTATGGCAGTCCATGAAGGGGAATATGAAGTCCTTCCCTCAGATTACCAAATGATTCTTCGCAAGACGTCGGATATGAGAATCGGCTTTTTGTCCAAAGATACAAAGGAGTTTAGCCGGGAAGGATTTGAGTATGGGATTAACTTGGCGGTAACGACTAACAACGAATATGCAATGCCAGCAGCTGTTGCTCTTCATACAGTCATTGCGAACACCCCAGGCCGCATCTCGATTTACATCCTCCAATACGAACTAAGCGAAGACAATCAAAGGAAGCTTCGAGCATCGGTTTCTTCGCGCGATGAAGTGACCCTTCGCTTCATTCGGCTTCCGAAGAGCAGCCTATATTGTACCCTCGGCCCACAGTGGGGGAAGATAGATGCTGTCAGCTGGGTACCAGTCGAGAGGGTAATCTATCTTGATGCAGACGTCCTAGTCCGTAAAGACGTCTCAGCTTTGTGGGATTCAGATCTCCAAGGGGCGAGCCTAGGTGCCGTGCAGGACGTTGGAATTCCGATGCGGGATGGATCTCCCTACTTCAACTCAGGGGTGCTCTTGATGGACCTGGCAAAGATTCGAGAAGACAGGGAAGCGCTGCTTCGCGTGTGTCACAGCCTGAAAGATTCACCGGTGCATGAGCAAGACGCTCTGAATAAACACTTCAAATCAAGGTGGCGGGCGCTTGACTTCCGTTGGAACGCGCAAGGCCTTGGAACATATGCCAACATGCCATCCGCGGAACGGGATGGCTTGGATCTTGAACGCATGAAGATAGAGCCGTACATTGTCCATTTTACTGGACCGTTGCATCCTAGTATGGCGGATATAATTAATCCCTGGGTGCAGCCATACACTGCCAAGCCTTGGGGATATGCAGGAGCCCCGGGCCACCCTTTCGCGGGTGAGTGGTGGATGGAATTTTCAGAGACTGAATGGGTCTCGTGGGCGGGCTCGGAGGGGAGAATCGATGAGAGGAAAGCAAGAAGGAAGCAGAAGATCGAGGAGGCTATCGCCAAGTTCAATAACGCTCTCGACGAGCAGGAACTCCAGGAAACGTGCGTAGTTGGATGACCTATTTTCTTTCACGCATTCAGTTGAGCGATGGTGATAAATGATACATGTATAACCCATGCAGAAGATTGACTTCTTGAGGGATGAAGGTAGCTGAGAGAGCATGAACTTGTAACGAGCCTAGATAACAGCAATGCGCCGAGAACTATGGTGGGCAGGCCAATCAAACGAAGTCCCCGCAGCAGGAATTGGCCGCGCTTATGTGAGCGCAAAAATGAGTGATCTACGATACAAATACACAGACACGAGAAAACGACGGTGGTCCCCCAGCGAGTACATCTGGGCAGTCTCGGGAGAGCGCCTGTCCCCTGATTGTATCCGCCGATCAAGGACCTTTGCCCAAATCGCTGTTCCCGCTACGTCGCACGGGTTACTTCAGCTACTCCAACCCTAAACCGGCCAGGCCCCACTACAAGAGCTGTTCCATGAGGGTTTCACCCATGCGGCATCAGTAGCTTGAGCCCCAATCCCACTGGGAAACCATATCAAGCAGGTTGTTTGCTGATTATACAGCCCAGAGACGGAGGCAACAGTCCCGATGCTCCTCAACACGATTCAGTCATCGGTGCACCGTGCGTTCCTGCTGACGCGCTTCGGACTTTCTTATCAACATCACTGCTAGCCGAGCTTTCACAACTTCCCCGACTCGGTGTAGACAATACCTACGTCACAAATATGTCCGACTGCCTTGAAAGCACGCAATTTGAGGTCTAGGGGTCGATGATCAAACGTCGCAAGAGGGCCAATTCGTCTGGCTACGTGGCTCTCCTGGGACGGGAAGGACCACCATATCTCCAAACGCTGCCCTAAGCCAAGGCACTCATCCATTTTCGAAGGCTTCCTTCCGCCCTGCTGACCATACTTGCGGCTTTAAGGAGGATCAAGATGACACCTTCCGCCGACGCATTGGTGTTAGCCACCTCCGGGAAAACAAGTACCAGTGATGACTCTGACGGTTGAACCGATGGGCAATAAAGCCATCTTTGACTAGGTTCGCTTCTTAGATGGTGCTTGCACATTCAACCAATCCGTCATTGCAAGAGCACGGGATCCGCGGATTGAGCCGGTATTTGCGCTTCACGGGGTTCTCTTGCATTTACCATTCCTGGCTAATTGTCGGCGGGCTGGACACTGAATGCCATATCATATGGAGAAGTTTTGCTTCAGCGTGCCGGGCCGCTCTTCCAGCCTCGATCCCGGTCTGGGATGTCCACCTTCAGACTTGGCGAGGTCATAACTTGTAGTGAGTCCCTGAATACCTCGATGAGCTGACACGCCCGACGCATCCGGAGCCCATACAAACGCAGACGTGAACGGTCACTTTAGTGGGTTGCCAGTGTAACGCATCTATATCGCAACTTCAGAGATTGCTAAGGATGGGTCTTTCCTGAGGGGTATGGATGGCATCAAGCAACAGTGAATTACGGGTGCTTCCTTGGATTACCGCTCCACCAACTTACCAATGAATACTGTGAGCGGAGTGGGTTCGGCACACGTACTCATTCTCCTCTAGGAGGTGGAAAGAGAGTTGGAAGAATACCGATATTCACCTTACGTTGAGTCTGCTTTTGTCCTGTTTGCTCTCCAGAACATGCCCCTGAATCGTGAAGGGTCCCAAGTGATGATTTGGATGCTTCACAACTCTTTCCTGAAGGGCGCAATCAATCGCAGTTCGAGACCAACTACTTGTAGACTACTTACCCTCCGTTCGCGACAATGGGGAACAGACAGTTTAGTGTGCCCAATGTAATGTTTCATGCAACTCTAGGGTAAATCGGCTTGGGTCCAGTTTGTTTGGAAGATGTAACAATCCTGACGGTGTTGGGTTAAATTTTGAAGGAACTCGAAAGGGGTGATTGATTGAACCAAGGTGTTCGGTCACACAATCCAACTACTAGTGGCGTACGCTCAGGTGATAATGGCAAGGAAAGTTGGTAGACGGGATGACGAAGAGAACAATTGCAAGGCAGGGTCTCAGGAAGGAGTTGTTCGTAAGTGTATTGTGGCAGGTGCAGGGCTCTTCCAAGTGAGGCATTTTGTCGCACTCGGCTTCGGAAGCGGTATCGGTCGCTGATATCAACGACCAGCGTACGATCACTCGATTCCAATGCGACCAAGTGCCTCTAGCCTGGATCGAGCTCGTCCATGGGAGCGGCCGAGTTGCTACCGAGGAGAGCATCACCATCTTCGATCGATAGTGGTGCGCAGCACATAAAGCTTGGCACTCTCCCATGGAGGCACTGCCCACAGTGGGCCCAGCTGTTACTGGAGTGTCGAACGACATGGTATAGGGGGTTTTTCACAAAAGGTGGTTGCTGCGATCATCATATACTTCGGATCACCCGGCTGAACCGCTGACCTCCACCCGATCCCATCCCGAGCCGGCCGTTCCTTGCCAGCCGCATGGGAGAAAACAGGAGAAAACCCGCGGTACGATAACATTGATTGGGGCGTGATGACTATTTTCCGATGCTCCCGATATAGTAGAGCGACGATTTTTTTGCAACCCGCTGGCGTGACACAGTGTACGATATTCCAGGTGAACATATCAGGACCTTAGTGAACGCGAATGTGAATGCAATGGACATTGCCGCGGATGAATAAATGAATTCCAGCTCGTATATATAAAGCCGTCCTCGTCAACCCACAACCAAATCAAAATGTTTTGCGTTGTGCACCCGCCCGGGTCTTCGGTCAGGACTTTGGGATGTCGCCTGAGAGGCACCTCTGGTGACTATTCTCGGGCTTAGCAGGAGTTTGCCTCTGGGGAAGTGAATGAAGATTCCGATCGTTGAACCGACAAACACCCTGCTTTCTTCGCTTCCTCATCAGCTTGGATGCTACTTCATCCCCGCATTCGTCTAACCCAACCACTTTAGATGAAGACGGAAATCAGGAGGCATCTGGATCTTATTGATGAAGCGAGTACTTGCCCTCTTCGAACTACCCCCCTCCCCCTGTGCTGGCAAATAGACATCTCTGAACGCATACGGATGAGGGTCCTCTGGAGGATGCCTGAGTATTTCATGTAGTTTCATGCTATTGCAAGCTATGACAGTTGGGTCTCACAAATGCTTACATTCCAATTCGATACGATTACGGTGTATGGTCTGATTTGGTATCCTGGATGTCACGAAATCCCATAGGAAAATCACTGTGAGGATCGTATCCTGGGACGCGGCGCACTAGTGCAAGCCGTTGGCCTATCGGTTTACGGTGTGGTCTGCATGGAACCAGTCCCAGACCTCACGCCAGTCGCGGATCGTAACTCAGCGGGCGCCACTTAATTTGACTGAGCTTGCGAGGCGTTTGTAGCATCAGGATCATAATTTCAAGGGTTCAACATTCCAAGTTCACGCCATGTTGTTGCTGTGCCTGGGCATTTGACAAGATTGATAGTCTCAAATACTCACTTTCCACTGGCCAATCGCTGCTTGACCAGCCCAGGACGTTACGATCGTCAGATTTGGTAGGCTTCTCAGAAGCGTCATTTCTCGTGGCTTCTGAATCGACGTTTCACACTTGAGGGCTGGGGCAGTGTGTCCTACGCTTGGGGTGATCATTATTCTCACAAGTTAAACATCTCCTAATGAGAATTTGGAGGGGAGGATAGGATCTTTGGGTAGCCCCCTTTGTCAGTCCCGTTCGCCCTACCAACTCGAAGACAAGGGAGCATCACATGGATGTGCAGCCGAACGTAGGCAGGTCACCAGCCTAAGCCAAACGCCAGAATACGCTCGTTTTGCCCCGATCCACTGCATCACCGTACGCTGTTCCTTGAGCAACTTGGTTCATCTGAAAAAGTAGATGGCCCCCTGCGTAGCCGAATGATTTCCGTGTAGGCGGTGCCTTGCCGGTTGCCTCGGGTGGATCTGACTGGTGGGTTCAATACTTAGATCGTCCGTTAAGTCGCCAACTCTCCCTCCCATACTTATCAGGAATACAGAGTGGTGCCATCGTTTATCCTCATGGTGATATTCCACTCTGCGTCTGACACTTACACGAGCCTGGAAACGGAGCGAAGACAACTCGGAATGTTAGGGTTGCAACTGAAATCCACATGACATTATCGTCCGATGTTCAGAGACGCGAGGATGGTGAACGTTTGGCCTGGAAAAGGAGTTGCTGGGAGGCTGAATCCATTTCAAATTCATGGCGTGCCCCCCTTGGACATATCTTCTAGGTTTCTCAAAAGGATGCGTCCAACCGTCCAAACGCAACTCTGCCTATCGATCCACGTTTTTTTTCTTCCTCTTTTTGAAATCGACCATGGCGACGGCATTACCGAGATCTTGAACCAATGCATTTCCCTGGTAAGGGAGTATCGCTATTCTCGTCGACTGGGATATCCAGAGAAGCTTTCTGTGGACGTTTTGACATCCGCGGTGATATCCAGCAGTTCAGTTCTCGTGGAAAGTATCAAACAGTGGTGATATCAATGTATCGGAGCTGTACCTGGTAGCCGGTAGTTTTGATCGGGAGGAAGTTCATTGCAAGCTTGCCCGGGGGGGGGGGGGGGGTCAAAAGGCGGATTAGCAAGGAAGCGGCTTTTTCAAAGGTCCGACTGGCACTCGCCATTCTTAATGCACTAGAGACGTGGAGTCGATTGTCGGGCTCGTTACCGCGCTTCGAGTTGCGCTTCTAGCCTATTCTCACATGGATACTTGTGCGGTGCATGGCTGAAGGGGCCCTAATCTCGAACCGTCTGGGGATTCGGACGCTAGCGACGATGCGTTGGCTGGCCAGTCGGAAGCCCCCAAGAACCCGGATCGGATTGGTCCGAGTATTAGATTCAAGCGTACGCCGAGGCCAACTCACGTTGTTGATGCTGAGTGATCTTGCGTAGTAGAGGCTGTGGGATCCTGCCTAAGTCTTGCGGCGTCTTGGATTTCCCTTTCTTGCCTATTTTGGTTTGCCTGACTACATATAAAAACACAATTTTTGGACCTTACGACTTCTCAGTTCACGTGCTACGGGACTTGAGTCTGTGAGTCGAAGATGTTTCCTCTTTTTTCTTGTGTTCACAATATTGTGTCTAATTCGTGTACGCCAGCGAGAACGTCGCCAGCGTAAAAACCGCTAATATTCCAATTCGGGTAATTCACATTATGTTACATCCAGATAAGCCTGATTGATTCAGGAGCAGTACAACAACGGTATAAACACGCGACGCACATTCGGTGGATGTCGATTACAGAAAGCCCTGTGCAAGTTTACGCTAACCCATCCAGTTCCTCGACAGACTCCACAAAACCAGAACGAACATACGTTTTTCCTTTAGCGGCTTCTAACCCTTCTCCAGCATAGGACACCAACGGTGATATCTCTATCACGACACCATCTGCAACGCTCGCTCCAGCACGCTGCAAGAACCTCTTTTGCTGAGCGAGAATAGCGGTTCGACTAGTGTCCGGATCTTCGTAGCCCGTTCCCGGAGGATTCTTGAATGGACTGAATTCTTCCTTGCGGTCGACCTCCAAGACAAACACGCGCTTTGCAAAGGAGAAAGCGTCGAATGCAAAGAGTTCCAGCTTGATGCCGTTTGGTTTGGAAGGTTTGATGGTCTCTCCGGTGGGGTTATCGACAGGACAATATGGAACCTTCTTCTGAGCGATGTGGAAAGCTAGTTGGCTTTCGAATGATTCAACCTCTTCGAGGAACGTTCGAGTGTAGAAAAAATTGGCAATGCTCCCTGCACGGAAAGCGAGACGATCAGGGTGATTTGGGTCCTTGCGTTCCGCCTGTTCCCTGGTAATTTCAGTGTATTCTACGACAGTGAAGACGCCCCCTTTGAGTGCTATAACGCCTAAGCCCTCATCAGGCGTTGCCTTGGGTATCACTTTCGCGGCGCAATCTGCGTGTTTCCAGATATTGTACCCGACGAACACGGGATCGGCAACGCGCACCAAACAATTATCGACAGCATATGCGTGCAAGTATTCGACCCCGCGGGATTTGAGGTCTGAGAGTCCAGTGTGATCGGGGTCTGAGGGGGAAAGAGGTGCACGCAAACCAGCGTAGTACCCTCCGTTTCCGTCCGGTGCGGTGGCAATCTCGGTTGGAGACGCCATTATGACCTTCCCGTCTGGAGAGAAACACGGCAAAGTCCCTGAGGATGTCATGTTTAGACACTTTGCTGGGACCCAGGCTGATCTATTCTCACTGACCTTGTTCAAAGAAGATCACATTCGATCTCGATAAGCCAAAATATTGATGTTTTTCAAAGAATGCCACCGTTGCCGGACGTGTTGGTCTACTAGTCATCACATACCATGGAACGATGACTGAGCCCACAGGTTTCCCTAGTTCCCTCTCCGCGAGTGTCTGCAAGCGTAAAATTCGCTCCGCTTGAATCTGGAAGAGTGGTTTATGTGAGGGCAAACCGATATCGTAGCAGCCTTTAGGGTCTGAATTTCCAAGCCGCGTCCCTTGGCCGCCCGCCATCAGTAGAGCGCCAACCTTGCCAGCGCCGATCGCGTCCAATCCGATCTTTCTCCATGATTCCACATTCGCAACGCTTTCCTCGCCGATCGTGGTATCGAAAGAATCATCGGGAAAGGGCTCTATGGAGGGCTGTCCGTTTCCACTTTCGCTAGTGGGATGGGTAGATTTGGCGAATATGCGGTTTGCGCGTTCGATATCGATCTTGTTCAAGTTGTGCAGCAATTCATCGCGCTCTTTCTCATTAAGCCTGTCCCAATAAGTGAAGACGTGGGATTGATTCGCTGCGAGATAGCGTTCTTTCAAGCGTTCATAAGAGGACATGGTGTTCGACAGGACACAACCATGTCGGAGTTTACTTCCGAAGACCTCGATGTTTTGGGATTTACAGCTATATAACACGGACTAATCAGGTTCGACTGAGGATTGTAGCGGGAGACGGCCCAGGAGGCCCAGAATGGATTGGCAGCAGGCGCGGCAAGACACGCGTGATCCGTTACTAGTACAAGGGAAACCAAACAATAAAAACAAGCGAGATCACAAATGAGAAAGTTCAGAGAAACAACCAGACAAGTACAAGGGAATTCCAGGCAATAAGAAGAAACCATACTACAACGGAACAAAGGGAAGCAACCAAAGACAAACGCGAGCGGATACTGATAATACACGCAAATTCGGAAAAACAATTCGCAAGACAAAAGCTCAAGATCGTTCTAATGGTGGTGAAAGGGGTTGGGGGTGGGAGAGACAAAACTAGTCAAGTCAGACTATAGCAGCGGATGTGAGCCAGTTAAGATGATAGCGGCAGCCAGGGAAGCGGGAGAGGCAGCAGCAGCAGTTCACGAGTGAGTTTTGATGAGCGGCAGCAAGTTGGCGTTTGACTCACCACGAGAGATGCGAGGAGGTTCAGCCGATAAGGAGAGGAAAGGGGGCATCATGGAAGCCCTTTTTATAAACACGGCCTGAATTATCGTGAGCATTCTCGTGATGAGTGAAGTTCAGTACATACCTCTACTGGTATAATCTGCTTTGCGCATCCGCGCCAGAAAACCCAGCGTACGACTGAGGCACGGTTCCTGGGTCCATCAAATGGTCAGGTTTGCGCAGGGGCTCGTGAAAGATAGGGCGGCAAAGGGGTGAGTGCGGTGCTGAGACAAGTGCAGCAGGGTCCGATCGAACAAGAGAGGTTGCAGCATCAGCTGGGCCGATTCCGGTCATTGCCCCATGATTAGTCTTGTGGGGTGGGGTCATTAAACAACCAGGCTACAATTGTTATGAGGGTTCCCCTCAAACTGGATGGCCGAGCTTGCAGCGCCTTCGGCGCTGCGCTGCAAGCTTGGCCATCCAGTTTGGGAGGAACCCTCTAACAAACCATACTGCAATTTCAAATTAAATATGCTATCTTCATTTGTATGCAAAGTGTTTAGTTCAGGCAATGGTCTATTTGATTGCAGTAAATAAACTCCATACTGTTGGAATAACCATCAGGGATGGAGTAACCTCCCTGGCATAATGGGTGAGTAGTGTATGGATGCATGCTAGAGGTCCTGGGTTCGATACCAGGCTTGTCCATTTTATGTCATTCATCCAGTCACCTGATTTACATTAGTTGAATTCATGACATAAGTCTATAGCACTAGCAACATGAATTTCTTCACATACCCAATCCAAGAATCTGAGCCATATCCATGCATTCAGTGTCAGGGATCGCTTGTCAGTCCAAGTCAAGTATCACCCAAAAACCTAGTCATAGACAAAGCTGAGGTTCCAACCCTCAGCAACACATAGGGCTATATACATGAGAGATATGAATCAATTGGAAGAAAAAGGATCAACAGAACTAAATGATGAGGTAGGCAACAAAGTAATAAAAACAGGGAGATACTCAGATCAAGGGGTGGAGTCAGATCAGGGAAAGGGGTGAGAGAGTTATGGGCTGATGCAGCTACATGCGGTGATATATGTAGTCATATGCTATGTCTCTGACATTCAGATTGGCCCACAAAGATATGCCAATATGGGTCTGATCTGCTAGGAGCCCTAGATGTCAGGTAGAGGGAGGGTGCATGGACACTCCTCCACATTAAAGTCTTGGCAGGTGACTGATAAAAATGGAAACAGGATTGCATATATACATGTTACCCAGGGAAATCAATGTTATTAAGTTGCCATCATAGTGTACCTGATATTAATCAGAGACAGCTAGCCATGTGTTCTGCACTTGCTCACTGTCCTTACTCCACATTGGTCACTGCAGGGGCTGTCCTGCTCTGCTCCATATGGCATTATTAAAGAGATACGTTCCCACCACACCACAGCCCCATACCCAACTTCCCAACCCCCTACCCGACCCAACCCACCAACCCAAACCCCCAACCCACAACCCAAACCCCCAACCACCAACCCAACCCATGGGCAATTACTTTCCAGGCATGCATACACTCACTCACTCACTCACTCACACAGCACACAGCACACAGCACACACAACACAGCACACAGCACACTCAGCACTCAGCACACTCAGCACTCAGCACTCAGCACTCAACACTCAGCACTCACACACACACCACACACCACACACCACACAGCACACCACACTCACACACCGCACTCACACACCACATACCACACCACACTCACACACTGCACTCACACACCACATAATACCACACCGCACTCACACACTGCACTCACACACCACACTCACACACTGCACTCACACCCCACACAGCACTTGCACACCACACACACACTCAGCACACTCAGCACTTGCACACACACAGCCCTTACCCAAACAAATGCATCCTTGCAAGCTCAGCCAACAAACCACTGTCTCTGTCATATCCGTACAATCCCGACCTCCACTCCAGGCTCCTGGAACTCCGAAACTGACTTCTGGAGTCCTACTTCCCTTCTGTCACCTTCTCCTTGCCGACTCCCAAGAGGTTATCCCACCTCCGGCTCCGACACCACCTTCGGTCCGACTCTGGAACATTCCAGGTCCGACCTCAACCTTGACACCTCCCAGACAAGCACACAACACCTATGCTCCCAACTCTGGACCTCCACTCCGGAATCCTGTTTGTGTCTCCATCTCTGGAACCTCTGGTCCTAGCTCCGACCTCGGACTTTGACCCCATCTCTGCTTATACCCATTGCATTGGTTAGCTCATTCCATTTAATTATGTTTGCCAATATTCCGGAGTTTAACTTCCGAGTTTGGACTTTCCAGACTTACTTCAGACCTTGCAACTATTGCATTGCTCCATTCAATTCCGCTATTCTCCCTCATTCCTATTTGGGCTGCTGCTTCCTTTCTATTCAGTCAGCTAGCCATTCCCCACTCCCATCCTCCTTCCTTTCACTCCTCCTTTGGGAAACACCATTGAGTCAAACCCTAGACCCTCGGTGTTGTTCCTCCTTCCAGCTCCCTTTGTCTCCTTTCGGAGTACCCTTGCTCCTTTTGATTCCGGACCCCTCCTTATATACAATGTACTTAGTAACTTGTAACCTCAGTCTGAAATCGACTTGATTTCCCCCCAAGAGACTTTCCTTTGCTAGATCCAAAATTAGGGACCCCCAGGACAACCAGCAATGGCACAGCACTCTGCCTGAGTCGCTGAGGCTGAGGTCCTTCCACGCTAAGTCTCCAATTCCACTCTGGAGTTGTCCGAATGTAAGGAAGGGGTGGTGATTTACTTATTCCTTTATTATTCCTTGTTGTACTTTTGTATTTACATATGTATGGTGCGGAGTTGGGTAAAAGGTTCTTTACTCTTCTCCACACCAACGTCGAATACTAAGTTCTATACAACCTAGATATCAACTGACCTGAGGACTGAAGAGGCACCAAGGTCGGCACCCCAACTGGCCTTACAAGTGTGGAGCAGAGCAGCATGCCCTGACAATACTCAAGGAGTCAAGCTTAGGGTTTCTTTTCTACTTGGATCTCTCAGCACTACAGTCTCTTTTGTAGTCAAAAGGGAGGTCCTCTTTCCATTCCTATGTGTACAGGGCTTTTAAACACATGGAATGGCAATAATGTGGAAAAACAAATGAAAAGAAAATATTGTTGATGAGCGACACTTGTGATCTCAGAGCTGGACTATGAGCAAATACTCAGTCTCAGCTAATATGCGTGAAGAACTAAATATATTACCTATGAGCAAATACTAGAGGTAATATACATAATATAAGTTACAATGATAAAACAATGAGGGAATGTAACTAACCTCAGTCTCAGCTAATATGTGTGAAGAACTGAGGGAAAAGGAAATGAATTCAAATGAATGAATATATCCATGGTCTGGCACGGATTAGTCCGAAATAATATAAAGGAGGTCTTGTGACTAAGTAGTCACATGGTGGATTCTGGGCAAGTTGCTCTCCCAGAATGTTCCCACGCTAATGCAGGAATGTGGCTGTTCAGGTTAGCTCCGTTGGAGTACCCTCATAGCACACGGTTCCTCCAACAAATATAAAATGAAAGATTGTTGTTACGAGCACCATGTAGACAGTTATGTATGGCTGATAAGTCCAACGGTCAATGTGGAAGTTCAATAAAAGAAAACAGGAGTGATAAGTGGGCCATATCCGCTAATAATTGCCATCCTCCACCAATTTCCATCATCACACCACACTCATCCATCTCCTCCTACCTGTAGCATCTCTTCCCAACCTCTCCATTTGATTCCCTGGGTTTGTAGCTTTCTCCCAATACCAAATTTGTCCCAAATGGTTGAGATTTGACTGAGTGGTGGGCGTGAGAATCATGAAATTGGCCCATGCACAGGGTTAGGCATCCTGGAAAGTGTCCATGAGAGTCCCCATGTCAATTGAATCTTCATACACATCCTTTGTGATTTTTCTGAATTTTTCTGAGCACTCCAGAGTGCATTTTGGTTGTTTGTTTACTTCTGTACAGCTTGTGATTTCCATTTTGGGCCAAAAACCAGTTTCATGATCTCCCAAAGTATGGATCTCGGCTCCACCACATGGGACTTTCAACACTGCCACCCTCATGTGCCTTTTGACATTGTGTGGAACCTTACAGTAAGATGAGAAATTGTCACCACCATTGCTCCACAACAGCTGGGTCAATCTGGATGAAATTTGGGGAATCCATGTTTATCATTTTTCTCTATTTTTTGAGCCCTTGATCGTCTCTTGGTGGTCAGCAGTGCCAAGCATAGTTTTTGGGCTGAACCAATTCAGTACCAGCATGTTATGCATAATTGTACTCTGTTATAAAATGGAATAAATTGTTTTTATGCTCCATGGGCATTGGGAGGTGATCTTTGCATGCAAGGAACCCATAAGGAATGTAAACCACAAAAATACCAGCAGTGTAGGTTATCCTGCCTACAGCGCGTGTATGTAGCACAGCCACAATATCACTCTTATGTTGATAAGGTTAAAAGGCTACATAGAGCCTAAGTTTCCCTCAAAGTTAATAAATATATAGTTTAAATGATTATTATGATTATTATGTATTTATTAACATACAACACTGCAAGTGTTGCCGCAATATCTTGTGGCACACACATTGCACGGATGAGATATACATTTGGATCCGATGTTGCGCGGATCCCACGGGGCGGCCATTTCTCACGGGGTGGCCATTCTCACGGGGTGGCCATGGGGGGGTGGGATTGCACTTTCACACGGTATATTCCCACGAAAAAAAAACTGACCCCTCTGTAAACAACGCCTCGCAAGCTCGGCCAACAAAAAAATCTATGCACTGTTGGAGTTACAACGACGCGTGACTCACTAACCAAACTCACATGATCTTGTTTTTCGTTTCCGTTGTATTGATACCGTGACTGCATTGTATATAGGTAATTGTTTGGGTCTACTTTCCTTTTCTCCTCAGTTCTTCATTAACGGAGACTGAGGTTAGTATCATTGTTTTTAGTTAGTTGTTACATTACTTACTCTGTACTCTTCTGTACTATAGCTCCCGCTTTAGGTTAGTATTATCCGTAGTAATTCAGTTCTTCATTAACGGAGACTGAGCTCCCGCTTTAGCCCTCCTATTATGCACCGGATTACTCTGCACAGAGTCATACACCTGTGGCAATATTACGATGCTGAAAATTTGTCATCTCTTTCCCCTTTTGGTTTCTCCCTTTTCACTTTACATAATACCTGATGAGTGCCGCCTGAAGTGGCAATACCTGCCACTCATCCTGCTGACAAGCCAATGGTGGCCATGAGAAGTCATCTAACTGGAAGCTCACCATGCCTTGTGTTTCTTGTGTTTCAGCCTCATGCTTTCTTTTTGGAGCAAGATTGCAAGCTTCACATTGGTGGGTGCATTTTGCACTGAATACTTGGACTCTAAACCATACAGGATCTTTTCTGTGTGAACATTGTTGTGGGGACAAGTCCGTGCACCACAAAAAGTCGGATTCTGCAGATTCTACCCAACAACACACACTACATATCCACTGATACTTCCAATGCCTTTCTCTCACTATCCAACACTCCATACACTCATTCCTTATTTTTCCTTATTTTTCCCATCATTCCCAACAGTCCCAAGTCAAATTTCCCATGCCCAACCACACCGCCAATTTCACCCCCTCCCCAGACCTCCACAACTACACATCAAACCTAGCTGTTTTTCTGCCCAATGGTGATGCTCTACCTTCCCCCTTTACCCACAGAGCATTTCCCAGAATGGGAATCCCATACTTGGATGGTTCAGCATGGTGTAGAGCCTCATGTGGTCTTGATGTCATATCCGTGCATACCCGACCCCGACCCGACTCCCGGACCTCCACCCTCTTCACCTCCGGAGTCATACCTTACCGCTGCCATTCCGATACTCACCTTGGACCGAACGCCGCCCCTCTCGCCACCCTCCTACTACTCCTCCTCCTCCTACTCCGCTCCTCCTTCACAACACCACCACCCTCCCGTCACCCTCCTATGCTTCCTCCGTCCGCTCCGATACTCACCTTCGGACCTGACAACTCTCCTCTCCACCACTCCTCCTCCCTTACCTTTCCCCTCTCTCCTCCCTCTGGTACTCCTCCGCCACCCTTCCGCCAAGTTACGACCTTCCGCCGCTGTCCCGTACTTCCTACTCGGACACCGCTCGTACCTTTGCTCCGAGCCTCCGTCATAGTCCCGACCTCGGACTTTGACTCCACCTCGGTCTTAGTCCATTGCATTGGTGACCTCATACTACGTAAACACCATTGCCAATATCCCTCGGACTTTCAACCCCGCCTCCGTAACCTCTGTAAGCTCCGCAACCCCCGAGCTTCGCGGATCGCCTTCGGCACTTTTGCTGCCTGTAATGTATCTCTCGCGTTTACCCCTCATCCCTATTTGGACTACTGCTTCTTCCCATTCTAGCCAGTTAGTCATCACCCCCACTTCTCCTCATCCTCCTGCCCCTCTGGGCCTTGCCCTCCCTACCTCCTTTCGGACGTATCACAGGTCCTGCCTTATGACCTTCGGTACCGCTCTGCTCCTTCTTCCCTTTGTCCCCGTTCGGACATCTTCGTTCCGATTCGGTTCCCCTTTGTTTCCTTGTGCTTTTGCCCCCTCCATTATATATATCGGCGCTTGTACATACTTGTTTTGGTTCAGTCCGAAATCGACCTGAAATGCCCCCTAGAGACTTCCTGCTCACCTACTGTGAAATTAAGGACCAAATGGACAAACAGCAATGGCACAGCGCTCCACTTGAGTCGCTGAGGCCAAGGTCCCTCCACGCTAAGTCTCCGATTCCACTCCGGAGTCGTCTGTTTCTGCCCGTTCTAACACTTGACAGCACCTGTCAATGGCCATATCTCAGGAACTACTGCACCAATTGGGACAAATAAGGGTTTGTTGGAAAGCTGGAGATGAGGAGGTTGCTGATGGGAGGATAGTGTCAGGGGACAACTCCCAGGTCCCCATGACCCTCCCCTATGGTCCACAACCTACTGGTGTAACCAGCCCTATCCAGGGCACAACCTACTGCAGGTAAGGAGATGAATAGATAAACAGTAGGTAAGGTACACTTGCCTACTGTGGATAAGGAGATGAGAAGGAAGCTAACTTCTCATCTTCCCACAGTGGCCACAATATCAGGAAAACTTCTGGGGATACCTGGAAGTCACATGAGGGCAGGATCCAGGGCCAGATCATGTGGTGCATGGAGCATGTGGCACAGGAAGTACACGTGGGAAGTATGCATGGGAAGTGTAGCAGGTCTGGATGTGGGTCCAGGTCTGGGCTAGTCAGGGTGTGTGCCCTGACAGATAGGTGGGCACGTTAACTTTTACAATTTCCATTTTGGATCCATTGTCACAATTTCCCCATTCATTCATATATCTTTTATTGTTTCTCTGTCTCTGATTGGACATTCTTTATTTATGGTTGCCTATCAGCCCATTTGCATTTCCCCATTCCATTCATTTCATTTCCAGCCCATAAAAAATAGAAAAACCTTGTACATAATGAGTGAGTACTGAATAGACCCGTGAAGGAGTGAAAATCAGTTGCATCCAAGTGGCAAAGATGCCATCCATGACCCTGATGCCACTATAAGCTTGCTAAACTCCCTCCAATCATAATTCTCAGCCTTGACATTGTAGGAGGGATGAGCTGGTAGTACCCAAGCACTGCCATATAATGGTCTACAGACATTACCTGGGACCTGACACACAATCCCCCAAAGCTGTCAGAACCGTGCGAATCTTCGCTGATGGTAGCCGTAGGCGACCGAGCGTTTCCCGCTAGTGGTAAAGGCATCCTACGCACAACCGAGCTTTAGCGAGGGATAAACCCCACCGATCTCGAGGCCGAGGCTACTTAGGCGAGTGAGCCGGGATTTCGGCTTCAACGACTCGAGGAGGAGCGTTGCACCTCGTTCTCGATGCGGTCCCGATACTTCAGAAGGTCGGAGGTCTTACGGGGGACAGAGGTAAGCTTTAGGGGGTAATTCTAGTTGATTTCGAACTACAGTACAAGCATTAGTTACAAGCTGTATATAAGTGCTAGGGAACTGAATAGGGAATAAGTCGCCAGATCTCGCGGAGATTGTGGGCGGAGAAAAGAAGCAGGAAAACAAACAAGGAGCATGTGTTCAAGACAGCGAAGGTCAAGCATGACCTTCGCCGCGAGATAACAAGGTGCGGCGAAACATGGAACAACGGGTCGCGGCGCTTTGCGCCGCTAGGTTGTTCAACGACAAAGAGGAGAGGTGTTGTGGAGAGGTGGTGGGAAGTGGTTAGACGGTGACGGTCAGCGAGCGGAGTGTGTGGGGAGTGTTTGGGCATGGGAGAAGGTCAGGGAGGAGGTCGTCTGGCCCCAGGGAACGCCGGGTTGTGACAAAAGCCTGTTGCACTTCCCCCATCATCCCTGTATTTTTTGATATTTTTCCAGACCAGGTTATGGCACTTGTGCGTATTGCTGTGAGTCTCTTTTTCTCTGAGTTTTCACTCAGAGTGCTGCTTAGTAGCAGTTCTTTGTACTCCTCGACTCTGTCAGGGATGATATCTTCTGCATTCTTATCCAGGTGGATATCCGCCGACATGTAGTCATTGAAATGCAGATCCTCGTCAGTTGATGAGTTGTAGTAACATGAAAGTGCATCTGCCACTTTATTCTTGTGGCCTTCCACGTATTTTATTTCGCAATTAAATCTTGGGAAGAAAGCTTGCCATCTCAGGTGTCTTCCTGAGTTGTGGTTTTTCGCTTTGAAATATTCCAAAGCTTTGTGATCCGTGAGTACTGTGAATTCATGGCCTCCCATGAGATTGTCTTGCCATCTCATGAGTGCCTCAAGTTCATAGGCAAAGTACCTATGCTGGGTGTTTGTGAACTTTTTGGACATAAATGTGGCAGGGCAGCAAGTTTGCCACTTTTTGCCTTGTCCAATTAGTGCACCCATGCCCACTGGGCATGTGTCTGTTATAACCCAGACATGGAGTTTATCCCTCTCTTCTATTGAGAAGTTTTCCAGTGGGTTCCACTGGATGGGCTTCAGAATTGGAGCCCTGTGTTAGACACTGGTCTGGGGTCGGCACCGAAGGTCACCATTGCAGGCCGCTATAGGCCGCGATGGCTGTGATGCCGTGAACAAGGCCCAAGGGTAGGGCATTTGGCCTCAGTGACTCTAAAGGAGCGCTGTGCCCCCTAGCTGTCTCTTGGCCCTCATTTCAGACTTACTGGGGTTGCCTTGCTGGGGTCAGGACTTGGGGAGTCGTGGTCGGATTGATATTAGAGCTAAGGTACAATAAAGTATCATACAGGATATATATAGGGAGAAAGAATGAATGGAAGTGGACCTGGGCCGAAGGCCGAAGGGTCCGGAAGCAAACATGAATAAGGAGTGGGGTTGGCCGCACAGTGGCCGGCAATGTTAGAACGGGCGGAAACGGACGACTCCGGAGTGGAATCGGAGACTTAGCGTGGAGGGACCTTGGCCTCAGCGACTCAAGTGGAGCGCTGTGCCATTGCTGTTTGTCCATTTGGTCCTTAATTTCACAGTAGGTGAGCAGGAAGTCTCTTGGGGGCATTTCAGGTCGATTTCGGACTAAACCAAAACGAGTATGTACAAGCGCCGATATATATAATGGAAGGGGCAAAAGCACAAGGAGGACAAAGGGTAACCGAATCGGGATGAAGACGTCCGAACGGGAACAAAGGGTAGAAGAAGCGGAGAGGTACCGAAGGTCATAAGGCAGGACCTGTGATACATCCGAAAGGAGGTAGGGAGGGCGAGGCCCAGAGGGGCAGGAGGATGAGGGGAAGTGGGGATGATGACTAACTGGCTAGAATAGAAAGAAGCAGTAGTCCAAATAGGGATGAGGGGAAAACGCGAGAAATACATTACAAGCGGCGAGAGGGCCGAAGGTGATCCGTGAAGCTCGGGGGTTGCGGAGCTTACGGAGGTTACGGAGGCGGGGTTGAAAGTCCGAGGGATATTGGCAATGGTGTTTACGTAGTATGAGGTCACCAATGCAATGGACTAAGACCGAGGTGGAGTCAAAGTCCGAGGTGGGGACTATGACGGAGGCTCGGAGTAAGGTACGAGCGGTGTCCGAGTGCGAAGTACGGAACAACGGTGGAAGGTTGTAACTTGGCGGAAGGGTGGCGGAGGAGTAGCAGAGGGAGGAGAGAGGGGAAAGGTAAGGGAGAAGGAGTGGCGGAAAGAAGAGTAGTCAGGTCCGAAGGTGAGTATCGGAGCAGACGGGGGAAGCGTAGGAGGATGACGGGAGGGTGGAGGTGTTGTGAAGGGGGAGTGGAGTAGTAGGAGGGTGGCAAGAGGGGCAGTGTTCGGTCCGAGATGAGTATCGGAGCGGCAGCGGTAGGTAATGACTCCGGAGGTGAAGAGGGTGGAGGTCCGGAAGTCGGGTCGGGGTCGGGTATGCACGGATATGACAGCTACGTGTGCGGACGTGGGAAAGTAGTTTCTGTGGAGGTTCTCTGATTGTTTTTATAGTCAAATCTTGGTCGATTGTCCTAATTCTTGTTTTAATATTTGCTATAAATTCCCCCGGGAATTCCGTCTCGTTGATGGTAAGCTTGAAGTATTTTTGCTATTTTTCTTTCTTTCGATTTATTGCGTATAGTCATAATAATTCGTAAAAATTCGTAAAAATTCATGTCCTTCAGTTTTCTTATATCTACTTGTCGTATGAGGTTTTGTGATTTATCTGGCATATTTCCATAATGGGTTTCCATAGTGTGACCGTTATTTCTCCTACACCGGAAGACTTGGAGTGAAACCAGATGTGTTGACTAGACTGTCGCCTGACCCGGCCCCACCCGGCCCCACTTCACCCAGTACCCTGCCACCCAGTCCTCTCCTACCTCCTCCCCCCTTCCTCTTTCTTTCTCTCCCCATTTCACTTCCTCTTCATTTATTTCACTTTCTCTTTATTTTCTCTTTATTCTACACGGATGACCTTTCTCTGTATCAATGTACCATTGACCCACCTGCAGCATGCTCACAACATGCCCAGCCCGGGTGCTTCAGGTGACTCCCTGCTATGTCCAGCTCATGCGTTCACAGCGGATGCCCTCGGGATCCCCCACGGGGACACCTGGGTGACTACGGCTGTATGTGAGGATGACATGGCACCCATCATGTGACCCAAGCCGCATGTATATAAACATACCTGAAGTGGGAACCAAAGAAGTAGCCTTCTTCTCACCCTTTTCCACTTCAGGTAAGTAGCATAGCATTCCCTTTTAATAATAATAACACCCTTTTCCACTTCAGTCTAAGTGGCCAGGGACAGCCTCCTGAGCTGGGCCTGCCAGTATGCATGCCCACTCCACACCCTGTGAGACTTCTAGTGTCGGGCATCTCACCCGGGCCTCCTCTACCCCGGACGCATCCCTGACAGCAGAAGAAGGCTTCAACCTCGTCTCCCCTATCCCTCCCCCTTCCCCTGCCATGGTAACCGAAGAGCAATACGACGACCTGCTGGCTCGGTTCCAAGAACTACAGGCCATTATCGAAAACCAGGTCTTGAACCAGCCGGCACCCACCTCCATGCTGGCACCTACACCCGCCCCTGCACCGGCACCCACGCCCAGGCCCAAGGGGCCTAAGGTTGCCCCCCCACCGCCTTCTTGGGAGCCAGCGAGGACCTTGACCATTTCAAGGCCAAATGCGGCATCTATTTCCACATCCATGTGGCCGAGTTCCCCATCCCCCTCTCTCAGATCCTCTTCGTGTTGTCCTACATGAAGGGGGGGACTGCAGGAGCATGGGTGACCCAGCGTACCATCGCATTGCTAATGGCAAACTCTCCCACCCTCGGCATGGACGAGTTCAACACGGAACTCGATGCCATGTTCCAGGACCCCAACCAGGAAGCCACTGCCTGGCAGAAGTTGGCGGGCATCCAACAGGGGAGTGACTCCGTGGACAAGGTCATCCAGGAGTTCGAGATACTGGGACCTGCCTCATGGCTAGGCGATGTTGGGCTTGTCAACCGTTTCGAGCAAGCAATCAATGCCCAGCTCCATGAGAGTATATACCACCTCCACCCCATGCCTACCACCTGGGCCAAGTGGAAACATGAAGCCACTCTCCTGGACAACCAGTGGTGACGCTTCCAGGCAACACAACCTCACGTGCCCCTGCCCAGGCCTCCGTTTACCCTAATGCGACCCCCACCAACTGCAAACCCCCCTCACACACGTCCCACACCCGCAGCCCCATGACCTGGACCTGTAGCCCTGCCCCCAACTCCTGCAGCCTGCCCCCCTACAGGGATGGGCCCACAACCCATGGACCTCGACCGCTCGAAGACTGACCAGAGGAGGAACGGACTGTGTTACAACTGTAATGCCCCAGGGCACATCGCATGAGACTGCCCGCAACCTAAGGTCCACCGGGTCCGACACCTCCACCCGGAAGACCTTCGAGCACTGATGGAGGGGTTAAAGAGGCAGCTGACTGAGGAACCAGAAGGAGAGGGGGAGGGGCCAGAGGCAGAGCCTCAGGAGGATTTTCAGGAAGGTGGCCGGTGAGGGATGCATCCCAGGCACCCGTAGAGGATAACTCATGTAAATACCGCAGTGCGTGTAAGCCAGCAATGCCAAAGCTTCATTGAGTTATCGCAAAAAAGAGGAGAAAAAGCGCATCTCCAGCATGAGAGAGTGAAAGAACCCCAGGGGTAACACCCGAAGTAGCAGTGTCCCCACCCGCTATCTATGTCCTCTCTAAACAGTCCCCCAGGTCGCTCAGCCTCACCGTGAAGCTGACCACCCTGACCTCCCTTGCCTCTGTGTCCGTGTCAGCGCTCCTAGACTCAGGAGCCACCAGGAACTTCGTAAGCCTGTGTCAGGGCACACCCGCCTGACCCGGCCCCACCCGGCCCCACTTCACCTGGTACCCCACCACCCAGTCTTCCCCTACCTCCTCCCCCCCTTCTTCTTTCTTTCTTTCTCCATTCCACTCTCTCTTTACTTATCTCACCTTCTCTTTATTTTCTCTTTATTCTACACGGACGACCTTTCCTTGTATCAATGTACCATTGACCCACCTGCAGCGCGCTCACGACATGCCCAGCCCGGGCACCTCGGGCGACCCCCGCTATGTCCAGCTCGCGCGTTCACAGCGGACACCCTCGGGATCCCCCACGGGGACACCCGGGTGACTACGGCTGTATGCGAGGATGACGTGGCACCCGTCATGTGACCTAAGCCGCATGTATATAAACATACCTGAAGTGGGAACCGAAGAAGTAGCCTTCTTCTCACCCTTTTCCACTTCAGTCTAAGTGGCCAGGGACTGCCTCCTGAGCCGGGCCCGCCAGTACGCACGCCCGCTCCACACCCCGCGAGGCTCCTAGTGTCGGGCGTCTCACCCGGGCCTCCTCTACCCCGGACGCGTCCCTGACAGCAGAAGAAGGCTTCAAACCTCGTCTCCCCTATCCCTCCTCCCTCCCCTGCCATGGTAACCGAAGAGCAGTACGACGACCTGCTGGCCCGGTTCCAAGAACTACAGGCCATCATCGAAAGCCAGGTCTTGAACCAGCCGGCACCCGCCCCCATGCCCGCACCTACACCTGCCCCTGCGCCCCCATCCGCGCCCAGACCCAAGGGGCCTAAGGTTGCCCCCCCCACTGCCTTCTCAGGAGCCAGCGAGGACCTTGACCGTTTCAAGGCCAAATGTGGCATCTATTTCCATGTCCGCGCGGCCGAGTTCCCCACCCCCCTCTCTCAGATCCTCTTCGTGTTGTCCTACATGAAGGGGGGGACCGCAGGAGCGTGGGCGACCCAGCGTACCATCGTGCTGTTGACGGCAAACTCTCCCACCCTCACCATGGACGAGTTCAACACGGAACTCGATGCCATGTTCCAGGACCCCAACCGGGAAGCCACTGCCCGGCAGAAGTTGGCAAGCATCCGACAGGGGAGTGACTCCGTGGACAAAGTCATCCAGGAGTTCAAGATACTGGGACCCGCCTCGCGGCTGGGCGACGTTGGGCTTGTCGACCGTTTCGAGCAAGCAATCAACGCCCGGCTCCGCGAAAGCATATATCGCCTCCGCCCCATGCCTACCACCTGGGCCGAATGGAAACGTGAAGCCACCCTCCTGGACAACCAGTGGCGACGCTTCCAGGCGACACAACCCCGCACGCCCCCGCCCAGGCCTCCGTTTACCCTGACGCGACCCCCGCCAACTACGAACCCCCCTCACGCACGTCCCACACCCGCAGCCCCACGACCTGGGCCCGCAGCCCCGCCCCCAACTCCTGCAGCCCGCCCCCCTACAGGGACGGGCCCGCAACCCATGGACCTCGACCGCTCGAAGACTGACCACAGGAGGAACGGGCTGTGTTACAACTGTAACGCCCCAGGGCATATCGCACGAGACTGCCTGCAACCTAAGGTCCACCGAGTCCGACGCCTCCACCCGGAAGACCTTCGAGCACTGATGGAGGGGTTGAAGAGGCAGCTGACTGAGGAACCAGAGGGAGAGGGGGAAGAGCCAGAGGCAGGGCCTCAGGAGGATTTTCAGGAAGGCGGCCAGTGAGGGATGCGTCCCGGGTGCCCGTAGAGCATAACTCGTGTAAATACCGCAAAGCGCGTAAGCCAGCAATGCCAAAGCTTCACTGAGTTATCGCAAAGAAAAGGAGAAAAAGCGCATCTCCAGCACAAGAGAGTGAAAGAACCCCAGGGGTAACACCTGAGGTAGCGGTGTCCCCACCCGCCATCTATGTCCTCTCTAAACAATCCCCCAGGTCGCTCAGCCTCACTGTGAAGCTGACCGCCCTGACCTCCCTCGCTTCTGTATCCGTGTCAGCGCTCCTGGACTCAGGAGCCACCGGGAACTTCGTAAGCCCCGAGTTCATCCGGAAGCACAACCTTGAGACCACCCGGCTCCCTCAGCCCATCCCAGTCCACAACGTCGACGGGACCCCCAACGAGAATGGAGCCATAACTGAGGAACTGGAGGCCCTCCTGACATTCGGACGACACACAGAGCGAGCCCGGTTCGTGGTTGCAAACCTCGGGCGACAGTCCCTCATCATAGGACATTCGTGGCTGTTGCACCACAACCCGGAAGTGGATTGGGCACGACAGAAAGTCACCATGTCCCGCTGCCCATCCTCCTGCAAGCTGCTAGAGGCACGAAGCGACCCGGACCTTGCCCTAGAACCCGGGGACGGGATCTATGCCGCGATCATCCCCCCGGGGTGGGGGCATGACCTGAGAGCGACTACGACACCCTCCCAGCGGATGGCCCAAGAAGCCCATGACCTGGGGGCAGAACCCGTGCCGTTTGAAGTGTTGGTGCCAGAGCACTACCAGGACTTCCGAGACATGTTCTCGAAAGAAGCCTTCGACCAACTACCCCCCCGGAAGCCCTGGGACCACGCTATAGACTTAGTCCCGGACGCCAAACTACCCAGGGGGAAGACTTTTCCCCTCTCACGGCCGGAGCAGAAAGAGTTGGACGAGTTCCTGCGCGAGAACTTGCAGAACGGGCGCATATGACCCTCCAAGTCCCCGATGGGGGCTCCAGTCTTCTTTGTCAAGAAGAAGGATGGGTCGCTACGCCTGGTCCAGGACTACCGGAAATTGAACGAGATCACGGTAAAGAACTCGTACCCGCTTCCACTCATCTCAGACGTTCTCGCCCGCCTCCGCAACGCCAAGTACTTCTCAGCTCTGGACTTACGATGGGGGTTTAACAACGTCCGGATTAAGGATGGTGACGAGTGGAAAGCAGCATTCGCAACCAATCGAGGGCTGTTCGAGCCCATGGTGATGTTCTTCGGCCTATGTAACTCACCCGCGACCTTCCAGACCATGATGAACGACATCCTTCGGGATTTCATCGATCGGGAGGTCGTCATTTGTTACATGGACGACATTCTCATCTTCACAGCCACCCTAGAGGAGCACCGGAGGGTAGTCCGAGAAGTCCTAGAGACGTTACGGAAGAGAAAGCTCTTCCTGAAGCCGGAGAAGTGTAAATTTGAACGGACGCAGATCGACTACCTGGGCCTGGTCATCTCAGAGGGCAGCATCGCGATGGACCCTGTGAAGATCCGTGGAGTCCTTGACTGGCCGACCCCAACCAAGGTGAAGGAAGTGCAGTCCTTCCTGGGGTTCGTGAACTTTTACCGTCGCTTCATCAAAGACTTCTCCGAGAAAGCACGGCCCCTCCACGCGCTAACCCGGAAGACCCAAACCTGGAACTGGGGCCCGGACGAGGACTATGCCTTCCGCACCCTCAAAGAAGCCGTCACCACCGCCCCCGTCCTCTCCTTCCCTACAGACACTGGCCGCTTCAGGCTTGAGTGTGACGCCTCTAACTTCGCAACTGGTGCAGTCCTCTCCCAACTCCAAGCGGACGGGGAGTTCCACCCGGTAGCATTCATGTCCAAGAGCTTCACGGACGTGGAGCGTAACTACGAGATATATGACAAGGAGATGCTCGCAATCGTCCGAGCCCTGGAAGAGTGGCGACACTTCTTAGAAGGTGCCGGGGAGAAGGTCGAAATCTACACTGACCACCGTAACCTGAGTTACTTCCGGACGGCCCAGAGGTTAAACCGGCGCCAGGCCCGGTGGACCCTCTTCCTCTCCCGCTTCTACTTCACCCTTGTCCACCACCCAGGGAAACTCATGGGGAAGCCGGACGCACTCTCCCGTCGAGCCGACCACCTGAAAGGGAAGGACGACAACGAAGGGCTGACCCTCCTCCAACCAGCCTGGTTCGAAGCTCGCGCGACGGAGGCGGTCTCAGTAGAAGGAGAGGAAGCAGGCATCCTAGAGAGAGTACGCGGGGCAAAAGACCATGATGAGAGGGTGGTAAAAGCTATACGAGAGCTGAGGGAAGGGACACTAAGATCGGACGAGTGGGAGGAGCAGGGAGACCTAGTCCTATACCGGGGGAGAGTGTACGTTCCAAAAGACCCCCAACTCCGTCATGATCTGGTACGGCTACACCACGACGCACGGGCGACGGGGCATCCAGGGCGATGGAAAACCTTGGAACTCGTCTCCCGTGACTACTGGTGGCCCCGGATGGCAGAGTACGTCGGGCGATATGTACGCGGGTGCGATACCTGCAACCGCGTCAAGTCGTTCCCCTCACGAAAAGTTGGGAAGCTCACCCCAAACAAAGTCCCCACCCATCGTTGGCAGGTGATCTCAGTGGATATGGTAGGGGAGCTCCCAGAGTCAAAAGGATACAATGCCATCCTCGTAGTGGTGGACCGCCTATCCAAACGCATCCACGCGGTCCCCACTGTGACGACCGTGGACTCGGAGGGTATCGCACGGCTCTTCCTAGAGCACGTCTGGAGGCACCATGGCCTCCCTGAGGAGATCCTCAGCGATAGAGGGAGCGCCTTCGTCTCCCGCTTCTCAAAAGAGCTCGCGGACCTCCTAGGTGTCAAGCTCACCCCCTCTGCGCCCTACCACCCCCAGATGGATGGACAGACGGAGCGGGTCAATAAGGAGATCGAGGCCTACCTCCGGGTGTTCGTCAACCATCGCCAAGACGACTGGGCGGATTGGCTCCCCTTAGCGGAATTCTCTTATAATAACCGCATCCACTCCTCCACCCACCGAACCCCTTTCGAACTCGACACCGGCCAACACCCCAGGATGGGGACAGAACCCACACGCATGTCTGAGGTGGAAGCCACTGATGCATTCTCGTCAAGGATGATGAAAATGCAGGAGGAGGCGAAAGCAGCGCTGGAACATGCAGCGGACGAAATGGCCCGCTACTACGACCAAGATCGCGAGACGGCCCCAAAGTATCAAGAAGGTGACCAAGTCTGGCTCAACGCGCAAAACTACATGACCGACTGCCCGACCAAAAAGTTGGACCACAAATGGCTTGGCCCCTTCAAGATCGTCAAAGTCATCTCCCCGGCTGCCGTCAAACTTCAACTCACCGCACGACAGAAAGGAGTTCACCCAGTCGTATCCGTGACAAACGTCAGACCATACCACCCGGACGACATCAGGGAACGACCCACCGACCCACGCCCGGGCCCAGAGCTCGTAGATGGAGACGAAGAATATGAAGTCGAGAAAGTACTAGACTCTAAGTGGCTACGCCGGAAACTCTGGTATCTAGTGAAGTTTGCTGGCTGGCCAAACTCAGAGAACCAATGGCTCCAGCGGGACCACTTAGTCCACGCCCCCGACCGGATCGAGGAATTCCACAGGACGCACCCCCAGGCCCCGGGAAGAGAGAGGGAGAACCACCTGGCTGCTTCGAGGCGAAGCGGCTTAAGGAGGGGGTGATGTCAGGGCACACCTGCCTGACCCGGCCCCACCCGGCCCCACTTCACCTGGTACCCCGCCACCCAGTCTTCCCCTACCTCCTCCCCCCCTTCTTCTTTCTTTCTTTCTCCATTCCACTCTCTCTTTACTTATCTCACCTTCTCTTTATTCTACACGGACGACCTTTCCTTGTATCAATGTACCATTGACCCACCTGCAGCGCGCTGAAGGAGTGGAGCTGGATCACCTTATGTAACCAGTTTCCTACGTCCAATAACGATATTAGAGTTTGTGCTGATTTGCGTACTGACCGTGTTTTGGTTGCCAAATATATGATTGTTCACTGTCTAAACAACAATAAACACCCCCCAACGATCTCACCTGATGTATAGATCGTCTACGGATAAAATTCTATATTGACTTTACTATGATTTCTAGTCAATATTACACCTATATTTACCACTTTTCAGTAGGATGTGATTTTCCTGATAATTTACTGAAGGAAAACTGCTAATAAAATAATTCCGCAATAAATGTTACTCAATACAGGAGTGACCAAACTGCTCTTTCTATCGCTTAGAGTGCGTGCTAGTTATCTAGCAGGTTCAGGATCACTCACTTTTCTCCTGTGGTGTGATAACCAAGTATTGCTGAGAGATTATTCAATTAAGAAGTCCCTCCACCAAATTCTCACTAATTCTCACTATGACACTTTTGTTCAGCTGTGTCTAACTGACCCTAACTCACGCTTAGAGTGACGTGTTAGTTTTATATTAGCTAACAACTAATATTTGCTTTTATCTTTTGGAGCAAACGAACCAACTGTCATATCCATACAATCCCGACCTCCGCTCCGGGCTCCCGGAACTCCGAACCTGACTTCCGGAGCCCTACTTCCCTTCCGTCACCTTCTCCTTGCCGACTCCCAAAAGGTTATCCCACCTCCGGCTCGGACACCACCTTCGGTCCGACTCCGGAACATTCCGGGTCCGACCCCAACCTCGACACCTTCCAGACGAGTACACAACACCTATGTCCCCGACTCCGGACCTCCGCTCCGGAATCCTGTTGGCATCTCTGTCTCCGGAACCTCCGGTCTTAGCTCCGACCTCGGACTTTGACCCCACCTCCGCTTATACCCATTGTATTGGTTAGCTCATTCCATTTAATTACCTTTGCCAATATTCCGGAGTTTAACCTCCGAGTTCGGACTTTCCGGACTTACTCCGGACCTTGCAACTATTGCATTGTCCATTTCAATTCCGCTATTCTCCCTCATTCCTATTTGGGCTGCTGCTTCCTTTCTATTCAGTCAGCTAGCCATTCCCGACTCCCATCCTCCTTCCTTCCTTCTTGGGCCTTGGCCCTTCATTCCTCCTTTGGGAAACACCATTGAGTCAAACACTTGACCCTCGGTGTTGCTCCTCTTTCCATCTCCCTTTGTCTCCTTTTGTCCTACCCTTGTCCCTTTTGATTCCGGACCCCTCCTTATATACAATGTACCTAGTAACTTGTAACCTCAGTCCGAAATCGACTGGAATTCCCCCCCAAGAGACTTTCCCTCTGCTAGATCCGAAATTAGGGACCCCTAGGACAACCAGCAATGGCACAGCGCTCCACCTGAGTCGCTGAGGCCGAGGTCCTTCCATGCTAAGTCTCCGATTCCATTCCGGAGTCGTCCGAATCCCCACGTTCTAACACCAACCACTGGTGAGGAGAATTAAACTTTTATTTCTACCTGAGGTTTGAGAGGGGGCAGAAGCGGTGGCCTTTTATGCTTTTCAGAGGCCTCTCTACTCCCACGCCTCGCACTAGTTACATGTGCTACATTTGTATTATAGATAGTTCTAGAATGATATAGGGGCTTGGGCTGTGTAAGCTTAATAATGGACTTAGGACATGACTCAGCAATAAGTAATTCAGTTCTTTGTCTTTTGGGCCGATCTCAGCGGGATCTTGTAGCGCTGAAGCTATGCTCTACACCGCCTTAATTACGAACGGTTATCTTTAGAAATGACTCGGCTATAAAGGAACTTTCTAGACTGTTCTCTAATTGACCCCTTTTTGTGAAGCCGCATCATTACTAATGTTCTAGAGCCTTCCCAATTAATTAACTGATCCGCGGACTTCTGAATCACTTTATGCTTATGATCCGAGATCCAGATCATCAATCATTCCTTTGTTCCGATTTATTTGAGCTTAAAATCAAAAAGTTTTGATGAATCATGGGAAAATATACAAGATCCGGTTTTTTAGCATTTTCTCCTCTTCTGATGCGATCAAAAACTGTCCGCCCGCGCCGGGGAATACTCTATCATATGGTATTCGGTCCGCCAGACTTCCGGGCGCCAATATATTTCCCTTGAGTCACATTACTTTTTGTAAGAATTAGCAAATAAATGTATATGAATTATAAGGTGTTTCGCCGTTTGAGCGATATCTCCGTCAGTTTTGAAGCTTTTAGAATGAAACAAAACCGTGAATAAAGTTAAGAAACAGTCCTTTTAGATGGTAAAAAGATTACAGTCAAAAGTTTACTGGTTCCCGAGATATTCACATTTCTTTCCCAATGTTCCTTCTTATTCTGCCGTCTATGTGCTATTTTCTTGTTGTAGGGTTATATTCTTTGAATATTACACCTATGCCAAGTTCTAGGCATGATTGTAGTAGATTAAATCTCATACTACATGGGTGTAGATAATTTATAATGATCTAATGTCTGTCCAGTCTCATAAAGATCATGAGATCTGTTAAACGTCTGAACTTGTCACCTGTTCGTTGACTATTCTGATAGATCATTGTTTTATTCTTTGAATATTATTTCTCCTACACCGCTGAATCCACTGTCGTCACCGTAGGGACCGCATGGATGCGCTTGGATAGGCGGTCCACTACGACGAGAATGGTGTTGTATCCCTTCGACTCGGGAAGCTCCCCTACCATGTTGACAGAGATCACTTGCCAGCAGTGTGTGGGGACTTTGTTCGGGATGAGCTTTCCAACCTTACAGGAGGGGAAGGACTTGACGTGGTTGCAGGTGTCGCACCTGCACACATACTGTCCTACATACTCCGCCATCCGGGGCCACCAGTAGTCATGGGAGACGAGTTCCAGGGTCTTCCATCACCCTGGGTGCCCTGTCGCCTGCACATCATGGTGTAGCCGCACCAGGTCATGGCGGAGCTGTGGGTCCTTGGGGATGTATATTCTTCCCCTGTATAGGACTAGCTCCCCCTGTTTCTCCCATTCATCTGACCTAACCGTCCCCTCTCCGAGTTCCCACATCGCCTTCACCACGCTCTCATCCAGGTCCCTTGCTCCGCAGATCCTCTTGAGGATAGTCATCTCTTCTCCTTCTATGGAGATCGCCTCCGTTGCGCAGGTTTCGAACCAAGTTGGTTGGAGGAGTGTCAGCCCCTCGTTGTTGTCCTTACCTCTTGGGTGGTCAGTGCAGCGTGAGAGTGCATCCGGTTTCCCCATGAGCTTTCCTGGGTGGTGGATGAGGGTAAAGTGGAACTGAGAGAGGAAGAGCAACCACCGTGCTTGGCGCCGGTTCAGGCGCTGTGCAGTGCGGAAGTACCCTAGATTGCGGTGGTCGGTGTAGACATCAACCTTCTCCTCTGCTCCTTGCAGAAAATGCTGCCATTCCTCGAGGGTGCACACTATTGCGAGCATCTCCTTGTCATACACTTCATAGTTGTGTTCCACATCTGTGAAGCTTTTTGACATGAAGGCTACCGGGTGGAATTCTCCATCTGTCTGGAGCTGAGAGAGGATGGCGCCAGTTGTGAAGTTGGAAGTGTCGCACTCGAGCTTGAAGTGGCCCATGTCAGCGGGGAAGGCGAGGGCGGGGGCAGAGGTGATGGTGTCTTTGAGGGTGCAGTCCTCGTCTGGTCCCCAGGCCCAAGTCTTCGTCTTGCAGGTTAATGCATGGAGGGGGCGGGCTATCTCCGAGAAATCCTTGATGAACCAGCGGTAGAAGTTGACGAACCCCAGGAAGGACTGCACCTCTTTGACCTTGGTTGGGGTCGGCCAGTCAAGGACTCCGCAGATCTTCACGGGATCCATCGCGACACTGCCCTCAGCGATGATGAGGCTGAGGTATTTGATTTGGGTCTGCTCGAACTTGCACTTCTCCGGCTTCAAGAAGAGCTTCCTTCTTCGCAGCGTTTCCAAAACCTCGCGGACGACCTTCCGGTGTTCTTCCAGGGTAGCGGTGAAGATCAGGATGTCGTCCATGTAACAGATGACAACCTCCCGGTCGATGAAGTCTCGGAGTATGTCGTTCATCATGGTCTGGAACGTTGCTGGGGAGTTGCATAGGCCAAAGAACATGACGGTAGGCTCGAACAGCCCCCGGTTGGTCGAGAATGCCGCTTTCCATTCATCGCCATCCTTGATGCAGACGTTATTGAACCCCCAGCGGAGGTCTAGCACCAAGAAGTACTTGGCGTTTCGGAGGCGCGCAAGGACATCCAAGATGAGGGGGAGGGGATATGAGTTCTTCACCATGATCTCATTGAGCTTGTGATAGTCCTGGACCAGGCGTAATGACCTGTCCTTCTTCTTGACAAAGAAGACAGGGGCCCCCATCAGGGACTTGGATGGCCGTATGCGTCCGTTCCGCAGGTTTTCACGGAGGAACTCGTCTAGTTCCTTCTGTTCTGGCCTTGACAGGGGGAAGTGTCAGGGCACACCCGCCTGACCCGGCCCCACCCGGCCCCACTTCACCCGGTACCCTGCCACCCAGTCCTCTCCTACCTCCTCCCCCCTTCCTCTTTCTTTCTCTCCCCATTTCACTTCCTCTTCATTTATTTCACTTTCTCTTTATTTTCTCTTTATTCTACATGGATGACCTTTCTGTGTATCAATGTACCATTGACCCACCCACAGCATGCTCACGACACACCCAGCCCAGGCGCTTTGGGCGACTCCCTGCTATGTCCAGCTCGTGCGTTCACAGCGGACACCCTCGGGATCCCCCACAGGGACACCCGGGTGACTACGGCTGTATGCGAGGATGACATGGCACCCGTCATGTGACCCAAGCGACATGTATATAAACATACCTGAAGTGGGAACCAAAGAAGTAGCCTTCTTCTCACCCTTTTCCACTTCAGTCTAAGTGGCCAGGGCAAGCCTCCTGAGCCGCACCTGCCAGTACGCATGCCCGCTCCACACCCTGCGAGACTTCTAGTGTTGGGCGTCTCACCTGGGCCTCCTCTACCCCAGACGCGTCCCTGACATAGTGTCAGGGGACGACTCCCGGGTCCCCATGACCCTCCCCTATTATACACTTGCCTACTGTGGGTAAGATGAGAAGGAAGCTAACTTCTCATCTTCCCACAGTGGCCCCAATATCAGCAAAACTTCCGGGGATACCCGGAAGTCACATGAAGGGGTAGGAACCGGGCCCGGAGCATGCGGCACGCGGAGCGTGTGCACATGTGGGAAGCGCAGCGGGTGGAAGCGGGTCCGGACGCGGGTCCGGGTCCGGGCTAGTCAGGGTGTGTGCCCTGACACATAGATGCTGGGACGTCTATCCCAAAGAAGGGGATATGGACTACGCTCGCGTCAATCCACAGAACTTCTGACCAGTCTTCACTTCGGAGCAGCTCACTGCGTCCTTACGAGCCACATTCCTAGCTGCCACAGTAATCTGGGCAGCTGTACTCGTCGACACAGAGGCTCTCCATCGAGACATTCTGGCCTTCCTCTCCTCCGATACCACAATCTCTTCTCATCTCGCTTCCCCCAACCTCCCCAATTCCCACTGGTCCGTTGATGCCAAAGGCCTGTTAAGGCTGGACAACCGCATCTACGTTCCGGATTCCAATGATCTTCGTCTCCGCATTTTGCGAGACAAACATGACCACCAGCTCTCTGGACACTTCAGTCAAAACCGGACTCTGGATCTAGTCTGTCATGATTATACCTGGCCAGGCATCCATAACTTCATCAAGAGCTACATGTCCTCCTGTACTTCTTGTGCCTGTGCCAAAGTTCCCCATCACAAGCCTTACGGCTTACTCAAACAACTCCCCATCCCTGAACGTCCTTGGAACTCCATCTCAATGGACTTCATCAAACAGCTACCCTCCTCTTCTGGATTCACTTCCATCTTGGTCGTTGTGGACCGCCTGTCCAAGCAGTGCATTTTCATTCCTACCCACAATACCATCACCTCTCTGGAACTGGCCAAGCTATTCCTCCTCCATGTGTTCTCCAAGCACAGAGTTCCTTCCCACATCACCTCTGACAGGGGTCCAGAGTTTGTTTCTCATTTTTTGTCAGGGGACGGACCCCGGGTCCCCATGACCCCTCTCTACAGTCCACAGTCTAGCCTGTAAACACAGCCCATCTCAGGGCATAACTACTGTGGGTAAGAAAGTGGTATAAACAAAGGGGCAAGTAGATACACTTGCCTACTGTGGGTAAGAAAGTGAGAAGAAGGTTAACTTCTCACTTTCCCACAGTGGCCCCAATATGGCGAAAACTTCCGGGGATACCCGGAAGTCACATGAAGGGTGGGAACCGGGCCCGGAGCATGCGGCGCGCGGAGCGTGCAGGGCGGAGGCGCACATGCGGGTCCAGGTGCGGGTCCGGATGCGGGTCCGGGTCCGGGCTAGTCAGGGTGTGTGCCCTGACATTTTTTCCGTTCACTTGGTAAGGCCCTCGACATCCACCTCCACTTCACCTCCGGTTATCATCCAGAAGGAGATGGACAGACCGAACGGATGAACCAGATGCTCGAGCAGTACCTGCATATCTATAGTAACTACCAGCAGGATAATTGGTCTGAACTCCTACCTCTTGTGGAGTTTGCATACAACAATGCTCCGAATGCCACCACAGGCGTCTCTCCATTCTTCGCCAACAAAGGCTACCATCCGAACATCACTGTTCACCCAGAGCGAGACCTAATGTCAGTACGCACCCAAGAGTACTCGATAGATCTCGACTCCCTCCACCACTTCCTTCGCGAGGAAATGCATCATGCTCAGATCCGTTACCAGGGCCCGGCAGACTCCTGTTGGAGTCCTGCTCCAGCTTTGAGGTAGGAACTTTGGTCTATGTAAAGGCCAAGTAGTTCTGTTCCACCCGACCTTCCAAGAAGCTCTCCGAGAAACACCTCGGCCCATTCGAGATCATTGCCCGTGTTGGAACCCACTCCCTCACTCTCCACCTGCCGGAAAACATGCGAGCCATTCACCCGGTATTCCATGTCTCGCAGATCGAACCTTCCATCCCGAACGTTGTAGGTGGGATAATCGCCCATGCACAGACTCGGCTCGGATACCCGCATTCACGATTAGAAAACCCCTTTTATTCATGCAACGACTCGGTACGAAATTGGTATCTAAAAATAGTGCTAATTTGTACGATTCCGACGATATCAAGAACGTCCTAATCGGTGGAGATTTGACAGAGTTCTTTGTTGGGCAAGTTAGGCACGGGCATGTGCGGGCGTGGGAATCTCAAGCGGCAACCCAGAATTCCAGCCTCACTCATTCCCACGGCGTCTAATAAATTGGTAAAAATGTTTATCGGCTGTCTGAGAGTTATCTCCGGCTACATTTCCAATTTCGACTTATAATTCCGTAAACCCGTTGAGATATCGCTTATTCTCTTTTATTTTCATATTTCACCATCATTTCAGTTATTGATTGATATTCTTTTATTGCTGCTGTTACCCTTTTTCTTATTTCGCCTAATAAGGTACCCAGGTGCCATATGGTACCAATATTCCCCATCTATTCTTTCTAAAAATAATTATTAGATATAATCCTGTACATACCGGATTTTGAAAAGAAGTTCTCCCCTCCCCCAAAAATTCTCTAAGGTGCTAGGACATGCTAGAGTGGGTGTGAGTGTGTGGAATTCCAACAGTAGGAATAAGGGCAACAATCTAGCCTGCAACGAGTGGGTAGTGGATTTGTTGAGCCCGGACCTTGCGGAAATCCCGGAGAACTCACCACGGAGTTAAGGATCGAGAGCGTAGCGAAGTCTAGTCAAGAAGTAGGAGTATTGGAGAGTTTGGCCCCACGAGCTTAGTCGGCATAGAGAGCTGCTAGCCCTCTTGCAACATCATTCCGAACCGCAACCAGCCACCTCCGCCTCAAATAGAAATCGAGGGCGAAATGGAGTTCAAGATCAAAGAGATACTTGACTCCAAGATCGACCGACATAGATGCAACAAGTTGCTCTACCTGGTCAAGTGGCTAGGCTATGAAGGGACCGACGAGGAGACACAATGGCTCCTTGCCGGTGAACTCGATCATGCCTCCGACCTCGTCGAAGCTTTCCACTCTCAGTACCCAGACAAGCCTGGTCCCGAAGCTCCTTAGGAACCTCGATTCCTCTCCCATCTCTCCTTTCTCTCCACTCCTCATTTCCGTTTTCATTTTTTTTCTGTAAGTACAGCTCCCCTCACCCTACTAATTCTGGGCCTTCAAGGGTTCAGGCCTAAGAAGGGGATACTGTCATATCCATCCACGGCCATCATCTTCCACTACCTCTGACCCTTCTGGACTACCTCCGCTCCTTCTTCACTAACCTCGGAGCTCCCATATTCCGCAATCACCTCCGCCTCCCTCAATGGTCACCACCCCTCTTTTCAATATATTACCTACACCTCCCTAAGTATGGAGCCCCAAAGGCTTCCGGACAGCTCCGATGTCCGCTAGCGCACTCCCGCCTCCACTGGGCAATTCACTTGCTTGCCCTGCTCACCTTCGGGCCTATCCCTCCTTTCCGTTTCTGGGTTATCGCCTACCATTCCGCTAACCCCCATAACCTGACTTGTCGGTAATATTCAGTTGGCTAATGTTTAACCCCATTAGCTCTGCTCCGCTCGGTCCTGCCATTCATGGGCCCGCCCTCGCTGTAACTATATATACTTAACTTGTACATAGGTTACACCCTAGTGATAAAATCGACTAGAGTTGATCCCTCTTTAGTTCTCATTGCCAGTAAGTAAATTAGGGCATGGACGTGTAACTTGGCACAGCGCTCCTGGTCTGAGTCGCTGAGGCTGAAGCCCTCCACCATGGAGACGACTCCTTCGTCTCGATCCGGTCTCTAACAGGGTTAGCGGAATGGCAGGCGATAACCCAGAAACAGAAAGGAGGGATAGGCCTGAAGGTGGACTTGCAGGGCAAGCAAGTGAATTGCCCAGCGGAGGCGGGAGTGCGCTAGCAGACGTCGGAGCTGTCCGGAAGCCTTCGGGGCTCCATACTTAGGGAGGCGTAGGTAATATATTGAAAAGAGGGGGTGGTGACCATTGAGGGAGGCAGAGGTGATTGTGGAATACAGGAGCTCTGTCAGGGACGCGTCCGGGGTCGAGAGGGCCCGGGGGTAATGTCCGGCACTGAGGCCGTCGCGGGGTGTGGAGCGGGCGTGCATACTGGCAGGCCCGATCTGGGACAGTGGTCCCAGACTGAAGTGGAGAATGTGAGAAGAAGGTTACTTCTTCGGTTCCCACTTCAGGTACATTTATGTACATGCGGCTTGAGTCACATGACGAGTGCCACATCATCCTCGGAGGCAGCCGCAGGCATCCGGGTGTCCCTGTGGGGGATCCCGAGAGCGTCCGCTGCATGCGCGCGTGCTGGGCATGGCGGGAAGCCGTCCAGGGTGTGTGGGCCGGACGGGTCAATAGTACATCGATACAAAGGAAGGTGGTCCATGTAGATAGAAAGAAATAAACAGGAACAGGAAGATGAGAAGAATGAAATAAAGAAAGGGGAAGGAAGAGGGAAAAGAAAGGGGAGGAGAGGGAGAAAGGAGGGGGGAGGGGATAGACAGTGGGGAGCGGGTGTGGTGTGGCTGGGTGGGTCCGGGTGGACCCGGGTCAGGCGGGTGTGCCCTGACAAGCTCCGAGGTTAGTGAAGAAGGAGCGGAGGTAGTCTGGAAGGGTCAGAGGTAGTGGAAGACGATGGCCATGGATGGATATGACAGGCCATCAACGTTCTCTTGGTAGAGAGTGGTCTATTTGTGAGATATTTTCCCACATCTTTTGAGATGCGAAATTTCGCATCAAATAAGGGGGTTTGGGTTTCATTGGACTTTTGGTCCTTCTTCCCTTTCCCCTTGTTCTTCTTGGGTTCCTTGGTGTAGGTTCCCAAGGCATCCTTCTTTGGTGTTTCCACCAAAGCCTCTGCAACTTTCTTGTCAGCAGATTCTTCTAACTGGCATGTGTCAGGGCACACACCCTGACTAGCCCGGACCCGGACCCGCATCCGGACCCGCTACACTTCCCGTGCGCATTCCCACACCACATGCTCCATGTGCCACATGGTCCGGCCCCGGATCCTGCCTTCATGTGACTTCCGGGTATCCCCGGAAGTTTTCCTGATATGGTGGCCACTGTGGGAAGATGAGAAGTTAGCTTCCTTCTCATCTCCTTACCCACAGTAGGTTGTGCCCTGGGTAGGGCTGGTTACACCATGGGGCTGTGGACCATAGGGGAGGGTCATGGGGACCCAGGAGTCATCCCCTGACAGCATGTTACTGCCAGTTTGACTCCATAATTGGTGTTGTCATGGTCAATGACTGGCATTGGGCCCATCCTTATGGTCCCAACATTGACTTCCTCACCCTCTCAATCGGGTGGGTATTGAGGTCCCTCGTATGGGTCCTCAACTTTGAAGCTTGATGCTTCAGAGTTGCCAGAGTTATTCTCTGGTTTATCTTCCGATGAGTCCTCCGACTCTTCTTCTGATAAATGGGTGACTTCCATGGTGGCTATGCACCTTGGTTTCTCGTTGCTCATTGCATGATGTTTAGGGAAATCTTTTGTTTGCCCTAATTTGCCACACTTACCGCAAATTGAAACTGATTTTTGGTCAGTTTTTGTCAGGGATGGGGCAGGAGAGGTGGGGTAGTGGAGTAGTAGCCCATGGTGCTAACAGCCCAGGTGGCAGTGGTGTGAGGCCCCAGCCCATGTCTATATTCCACCCACAACATCAATTGATGTTGTAATTATGTTGTGACACTAATTTAGCATCATGGAAGCTTCTCTATTTATTTGTGCCAAGAATGCATTAGAATGTATATAAACCCTCAGGGTAGCTGTAAAAGGCAGATCAGCCTTTACTTCTACCCTGTCAATATACAGCAACTAAAAGCGTATAACTAGATGGACTAACTGAGGCCTGAGGCAAACAGGGGAACAGAATGTACCATCCCCAAAACAAGAAACCTTTCACTTTTTTACGCTCTATTTTCCTTTCCATTCTCGGCACTGCATTACCAGTGCCAAAACTCCATTTGGCAATGCATGTGTTGTCAGCCCCTGACAACGCGTGACTTCAATCAAGTTCTCACATGAACTTGTTGAACGACTTGACACATCCTCTTGATGTCATTGAGCTACAACACCAGGAGCACGTCTAACACTCCTGCCAACACGGCTGGCCCCTCCACTGGCTGTAGGGTGGAAGATGACACCACCTCAAGTGATGGTGGTGATCTGGGCCTGCAAGGGCCCAGCGACGCATCTCAGATGCATGGAATCTATCTGAGGGATGTTGACCAAGTCACAATGTCTGAAGCCCTTGTAGCTGAGACTCTTGCAGCATACTGTCAGGGACTGGTCCGGGGTCGAGAGCGTCCGGGTATATTGCCTGGCACTGAGGGCCCGGTGGGGTATGAAGCGGGTGTGTACGGCAATGGGTCCGGCACAGGCAAATGTCCCTGAAGTGGGAATGGTGAGAAGAAGACTGCTTCTCTGGTTCCCAACCCAGGTATGCTTATATACATGGTGCTTGGGTCACATGAGAGTTGCCATGTCATCCCCATGCACAGCCCCAGCCACCCGGGTATCCCCGTGGGGGATCCTGAAGGGATCTGCTGCAGGCGCACGTGCTGGGTGCACCCGGGGGTCGTCCGGAGCATCCAGGGCTGGGTGCATCGTGCGTGGGTCGCAGGCGGGTCAGTAGTACATCGATCAAGGAAAGTCATCCATGTAAATAGAAATAGAAAGAATAGAGAATGATACAGAGAAGAAATAGGAAGAGGGGAGAGTGGAGGGAGGAGGAAATAGGAAGGGGGAGAAGGGGGTAGCGGGTGGAGTGGAGCCGGGTGGAGCCGGGTGAGGCGGGTGTGCCCTGACACATACGTCCCAAGGCACGCATTGCATCCTCCATCCCCAACCCACTCCCTTGCGTTGACCACGTCGACGAAGACATCGCTGACTTGAGGGGCGATGTCTGTAACATGAATACCCAGATCTCTGGGAATAGCGATAACATTGCTCGTTTAGATCGCAACATCATTAAGGTGGAAGAAAGACTAAATGAGAAACTAAACAAAATTCTCCTCGCGCTCTCTCAATGCGACAAAAGCTACCCACAGCAACGGTGGAAAACCCATCTGCAAACCCATCAACTGATGGGGATCCCATCGTCGTCTCTGGAGAGACAAAAAACCCGCTGTTGAGGCACAAGCGCCCCAAGAGGTCCCTGTAGTCCCCATCAATCAAATGGGTCGACCAATCATTGGGATCCCCACTGCCACTGCCATCGTCACAGAGGCAACAAGTTCACACCCATCCATCGAGGCACAAGAACCCGATGGACAATTTGTTCCCATCTTTAGTGGAACTAAGCCACCTACCCCGTTGATGGCGCCAGTAACCACTGATGCCAAGGGGAAAGGTAGGGAGATCGACCCAGGACAACTGGCTGGATTGTCGACTGCGGGGGAGAGTGGAATTTTTCCACTCCATTTCAGGCCAGGCTTTGTGCCCATGCCGTTCATTCTGTTGTTGCAACCCACAAACAGTGGGGTGAAAATACCATGCGTTGACATTACTCAAACACGTAATCTCCCTCCCAACTATGGGAGAAAGAAAACAGTGCCAATGAAGGCCACTGTGGAGATGATACAGGAGGAGGACAATGATGCGGAAGTCGTCAATGTTCCATACAATTATCACACACAGAAAAAGCACCCGATCTACATCCAGGATCGTGTAGATGACATTGGTGGACAGCCCGCCAAGGTCAGACCAATCTTCGCTGAGCATAGTCTCAGCGAATCCACTTTCGACTTTGATGCCCGTCTGGATACAGATGCGGCATTCGTATACAATGTGGGTTGTGGGGCAAACAGTGAAAACCCCGAAAGACTGTCCCATGGCACAGCACTCAGACAGGTGCTGGACAATTACCACTGTTTCTCACAACCACCTGCGGCTCCAGAAGGGAGCAAGAGGTATGTAGACCAAGTTAGGTCTAACTCAGGAAGAAGGCCCCACCGTTTGAATGGGGATGGTGATGACGAGGATGGTGGCGAGGGTGGCTCGTCCTGGCCCAACCCACCATTCCCTGACCCATTTGGCACTGAGATAAAATGAGAGCCTTCATCTAATTTTCCAAACCACTCGTCTGTACGACCCAGTTTGTTTGACTCAACCATGTGTTCATATGCAGCACCTGCGGCACAAGTAGTGCCTGATCCATCTGAATTCATGGCTTGGCTTCTTGAATCTGCATGCCGAAGTGTAGAAGTTCGAATCCTGCAGCCACTGCCTGCAGATGTCCGTCCAGAACTGCTCAAAAAGATGCAGGGACTAACTCCGACCATTAAATGGTCTGGAGAAAATAACTCAAAGTTATTTCACAACTGGCTGCACTCCTGGCTAGTGTTAGAATGTGCGGATTCAGACGACTCCGGAGTGGAATCGGAGACTTAGCATGGAAGGACCTCGGCCTCAGCGACTCAGGTGGAGCGCTGTGCCATTGCTGGTTGTCCTGGGGGTCCCTAATTTCGGATCTAGCAGAGGGAAAGTCTCTTGGGGGAATTCATGTCGATTTCGGACTCAGGTTACAAGTTACTAGGTACATTGTATATAAGGAGGGGTCCGGAATCAAAAGGAACAAGGGTAGGACAAAAGGAGACAAAGGGAGATGGAAAGAGGAACAACACCGAGGGTCAAGTGTTTGACTCAATGGTGTTTCCCAAAGGAGGAATGAAGGGCCAAGGCCCAAGGAGGAAGGAAGGAGGATGGGAGTCGGGAATGGCTAGCTGACTGAATAGAAGGGAGCAGCAGCCCAAATAGGAATGAGGGAGAATAGCGGAATTGAAATGGACAATGCAATAGTTGCAAGGTCCGGAGTAAGTCCGGAAAGTCCGAACTCGGAAGTTAAACTCCAGAATATTGGCAAACGTAATTAAATGGAATGAGCTAACCAATACAATGGGTATAAGCGGAGGTGGGGTCAAAGTCCGAGGTCGGAGCTAAGACCGGAGGTTCCAGAGACGGAGACGCGAACGGGATTCCGGAGTGGAGGTCCGGAGTCGGGAGCATAGGTTTTGTGTACTCGTCTGGAAGGTGTCGAGGTTGGGGTCGGACCTGGAATGTTCTGGAGTCGGACCGAAGGTGGTGTTGGAGCCGGAGGTGGGATAACCTCTTGGGAGTCGGCAAGGAGAAGGTGACGGAAGGGAAGTAGGGCTCCGGAAGTCAGGTTCGGAGTTCCGGGAGCCCGGAGCAGAGGTTGGGATTGTATGGATATGACAGCTAGCTTATATGTCGTCATGTGGGTGGAAGGGTGAAGCTTACAACGAGTTTCACATCCACACTTTTACAACCACTGTCAAAGGTGAGGCACAAGACTTCCTAATGCACTATATATGCATTGGAGTGCAGAATGGGGAAACTCCCCCATTCTGGGATCTGCTAGAGATCCTTATCTGCACCTTCATCAAGAAGTCTGCAGCAGTAGCGTCCATGAAAGCGTTCAAAATGCTTTCATACGATTCCACAAAGGGAATCAAACTCTTCTATAATCAGCTGTATCATGCAGCTGAGGAGATGATCACGCCTCCTGACTGTTAGAATGGGTGGATTCGGACGACTCTGGAACGGAATCGGAGACTTAGCGTGGAAGGACCTCGGCCTCAGCGACTCAGGCGGAGCGCTGTGCCATTGCTGGTTGTCCTGGGGGTCCCTAATTTCGGATCTAGCAGAGGGAAAGTCTCTTGGGGGGAATTCAGGTCGATTTCGGACTGAGGTTACAAGTTACTAGGTACATTGTATATAAGGAGGGGTCCGGAATCAAAAGGAACAAGGGTAGGACAAAAGGAGACAAAGGGAGATGGAAAGAGGAACAACACCGAGGGTCAAGTGTTTGACTCAATGGTGTTTCCCAAAGGAGGAATGAAGGGCCAAGGCCCAAGAAGGAAGGAAGGAGGATGGGAGTCGGGAATGGCTAGCTGACTGAATAGAAGGGAAGCAGCAGCCCAAATAGGAATGAGGGAGAATAGCGGAATTGAAATGGACAATGCAATAGTTGCAAGGTCCGGAGTAAGTCCGGAAAGTCCGAACTCGGAGGTTAAACTCCGGAATATTGGCAAAGGTAATTAAATGGAATGAGCTAACCAATACAATGGGTATAAGCGGAGGTGGGGTCAAAGTCCAAGGTCGGAGCTAAGACCGGAGGTTCCGGAGACGAGACGTGAACGGGATACCGGAGCGGAGGTCCGGAGTTGGGAGCATAGGTTTTGCGTACTTGTCTGGAAGGTGTCGAGGTTGGGGTCGGACCCGGAATGTTCCGGAGTCGGACCGAAGGTGGTGTCCGAGCCGGAGGTAGGATAGCCTCTTGGGAGTCGGCAAGGAGAAGGTGACGGAAGGGAAGTAGGGCTCCGGAAGTCAGAGTTCGGAGTTCCGGGAGCCCGGAGCGGAGGTCGGGATTGTATGGATATGACACTGACCAGGCAACGTTCAATGAATGTTTCCTGAATGCCATCCCTGGTGAAATGTGTCGGGAGATGGTTATATGCTGTAGGAGAAATAACAGTCACACTATGGAAACCCATTATGGAAATATGCCAGATAAATCACAAAACCCCATATGACAAGTAGATATGAGAAAATAGAAGGACCTGAATTTTAACGAATTTTAACGAATTATTACGACTACACACAATAAATTGGAAGAAAGAAAATTAGCAAAAATACTTCAAGCTTAGCATCAACAAGACGGAATTCTCGGGGGAATTTATAGCAAATATTAAACAAAGAATTAGGACAATCGACCAAGATTTGACGATAAAAACAACCAGAGAACCTCCACGGAAACTACTTTCCCATGTCCACACACATAGCCGAGGATGGAAGTACCACGGAACAAGGATTCCTTAGGAACTAATGCAAAATTCAAAGTCGTGTTTATAATAGGAAATTGTCAGGGACAGCTCCAAAAGCGGCAAGGTCCCGGCACGAGGGACTTGATGGGACAGGTGTCGGCTATGCATAGCGGCGGTCCCGTCACGGGGTGAGCATCCCCGACCACTTAGGCTGAAGTGGGAAATTGAGAAGAAGGCTGCTTCTTCTGTTCCCACCCCAGGCGCTGTAACCGGGCCAAAGGGCTGCCCAGGCAAAAGAGTAGGGACCTGGGGGTAGTGTCTGAGTCGGGTCAGAAGATGGGAAAGGATGGGTGGTGACAGTGCCGATACTGTGCCATGGTCCAGGTGCTAGAAAATAATCAATAAAATCTCACTAATCATGTACTCACTCCTGGTCCTTCTTGGACAGTCGTCAGGAGGCTTCTTTAACGTATGGAGGGATCGCTCAACACCACATTCTTTGTAGCACAGAAGAGGGGTCCAACAACTGTAAGTACATGCAAACTGGGTGTATATATAGAAAAAAGAGAAATCAGAACAAAAAAAAACAAGTAAAATAGCCGATGGATGGTGGCGATGGATACAGGAAGATGGATACAGGAAGAATGTTGAGAACTCGGCTAAGAAACAATAAGGCAAAAAAAAATGTCCACAAGGTAACAATAAAATCAATAATTGAGGCCCATAAGGTCAATATCAACCATCAACCTCGCTTCTCCACCGCATATCCGTCGTCCTAACTCCTGTCCCGTCATTTCATCCTCTTCTCCTGATCTGTCGCTGTCCTTCAAGCTCAAAATCGTGTGAATTGGTGGAGAATTGGTGGAGATATGGGGGAAATGGTGGATATCCATGAATTTTGGGGAAGTGGCAATATGGGTCTTGAGAAAAAAGCATGGAAAAAATTGGAAAAAATGTGGAAATGTGCCGTGGGCATTGGGAATGTGTCGGAGGCTTGAGGGTGCTCGTTGGAGCCTCGAAAAATGTGGTTCTGTGTGAGGTCTTAGGGTGGCTCAGCACACAAGGCCGTAAGTGATACAAGATAGTGTATTTTACGGTGGTGTGTAAGCAGTTACCCGGAGGTTCCCGCTTGCCCACATGACTATATGTATCTAATTTACATGTGACTCGGGGTTCATGTCACGACCATGCATCCCGGCCCGTTAGCCGCCCGTCCCAATGCTGCCCGAGCCTATTCCCGCTGTGCGAGCGCGAGCGCGAGCCCCGACCTCAGCCCTATCCTCCCTGAGGGCCCCCTGCTCACTCCCCACTTGCCCCTAGGCTCCCCTACACTTGGCCGACTCCCCCACAGCCACACCGACCTCCCTGCCCCGAGTCCGCTGAAGGAGCGGAGCTGGATCACCTTATGTAACCAGTTTCCTACGTCCAATAACGATATTAGAGTTTGTGCTGATTTGCGTACTGACCGTGTTTTGGTTGCCAAATATATGATTGTTCACTGTCTAAACAACAATAAACACCCCCCAACGATCTCACCTGATGTATAGATCGTCTACGGATAAAATTCTATATTGACTTTACTATGATTTCTAGTCAATATTACACCTATATTTACCACTTTTCAGTAGGATGTGATTTTCCTGATAATTTACTGAAGGAAAACTGCTAATAAAATAATTCCGCAATAAATGTTACTCAATACAGGAGTGACCAAACTGCTCTTTCTATCGCTTAGAGTGCGTGCTAGTTATCTAGCAGGTTCAGGATCGCTCACTTTTCTCCTGTGGTGTGATAACCAAGTATTGCTGAGAGATTATTCAATTAAGAAGTCCCTCCACCAAATTCTCACTAATTCTCACTATGACACTTTTGTTCAGCTGTGTCTAACTGACCCTAACTCACGCTTAGAGTGACGTGTTAGTTTTATATTAGCTAACAACTAATATTTGCTTTTATCTTTTGGAGCAAACGAACCAACCACTGGTGAGGAGAATTAAACTTTTATTTCTACCTGAGGTTTGAGAGGGGGCAGAAGCGGTGGCCTTTTATGCTTTTCAGAGGCCTCTCTACTCCCACGCCTCGCACTAGTTACATGTGCTACATTTGTATTATAGATAGTTCTAGAATGATATAGGGGGTTGGGCTGTGTAAGCTTAATAATGGACTTAGGACATGACTCAGCAATAAGTAATTCATTTCTTTGTCTTTTGGGCCGATCTCAGCGGGATCTTGTAGCGCTGAAGCTATGCTCTACACCGCCTTAATTACGAACGGTTATCTTTAGAAATGACTCGGCTATAAAGGAACTTTCTAGACTGTTCTCTAATTGACCCCTTTTTGTGAAGCCACATCATTACTAATGTTCTAGAGCCTTCCCAATTAATTAACTGATCCGCGGACTTCTGAATCACTTCATGCTTATGATCCGAGATCCAGATCATCAATCATTCCTTTGTTCCGATTTATTTGGGCTTAAAATCAAAAAGTTTTGATGAATCATGGGAAAATATACAAGATCCGGTTTTTTAGCATTTTCTCCTCTTCTGATGCGATCAAAAACTGTCCGCCCGCGCCGGGGAATACTCTATCATATGGTATTCGGTCCGCCAGACTCCCGGGCGCCAATATATTTCCCTTGAGTCACATTACCTTTTGTAAGAATTAGCAAATAAATATATATGAATTATTAGGTGTGTCGCCGTTTGAGCGATATCTCCGTCAGTTTTGAAGCTTTTAGAATGAAACAAAACCGTGGATAAAGTTAAGAAACAGTCCTTCCAGATGGTAAAAAGATTACAGTCAAAAGTTTACTGGTTCCCGAGATATTTACATTTCTTTCCCAATGTTCCTTCTTATTCTGCCGTCTATGTGCTATTTTCTTGTTGTAGGGATATATTCTTTGAATATTACACCTATGTCAAGTTCTAGGCATGATTGTAGTAGATTAAATCTCATACTACATGGGTGTAGATATTTTATAATGATCTTCTAATGTCTGTCCAGTCTCATAAAGATCATGAGATCTGTTAAACGTCTGAACTTGTCACCTGTTCGTTGACTATTCTGATAGATCATTGTTTTATTCTTTGAATATTATTTCTCCTACACCGCCTCTGGCACCGACCTAGCGTGACTCCGTGACATCGCCTACTCCGCTACGATACCATCGCCGCTATCGCGGCCCTACACCCCTTCGTTTATTTATCTGTTATTGTTTGTTTTGACCCTTGGTCATTGCCGGCCGCTGTGCGGCCAACCCCGCTCGTTGTTCCTATTTGCTTCCGGACCCTTCGGCCTTCGGCCCGGGTCCGCTTCTATTCATTCTATCTTCATATATATATCCTGTATACTACATTATAGTACCTCAGCTCTAATATCAACTTGACCACGACCCCAAGCCCTGACCCCAACAAGGTAGCCCCAGTAAGTTCGAAATGAGGGCCAAGAGACAACTAGGGGGCACAGCACTCCCTTTAGAGTTGCTGAGGCCAAATGCCCTACCCTCGGGCCTTGTCTGAGGCATCGCAGCCATCGCGGCCCTTAGCGGTCCGCATCGGCGACCTTCGGTGCCCGACCCCGGATCAGTATCTAACAGTTCAGGGCTATTGCCCTGACATTCTGGCCTTGTTTGTGTGGTACTTGCTGTGCCCTCCTACAGCGCTATTATATACATGCAGTTGGGGTCACATGGAGGAAGCCACGTCATCTCTGCACACAGCCGCACCTCCCCAGGCGTCTCCGCAGGAGATCCCAGAGGTGGCCGCTCAGTAGGCGGGAGTGTGCGTGGCGCGTGCGGCGATCAGGGGAACGGGGTTAGGTATGTAGTGGTACATGGAGAAAAGGGAAATCGACTGTAGAATAGAAATAGAGAGAAAGGAGGGATGGGAGTGATAGCGGGGGAAGCGGAGTAGGGCAGTACGGCGTGGGGTGTGGTGCAGGGTCAGGTGGGTGTGCCCTGACAGAAATGTAGATGTCCCCCAAACGGACCCAATGGAGGTGATTACGGGGGGCTACCCATAAATGACAGAGATATGACTAAAACTCCCAGAAAACGAGGACAACGTTTAAAAGGCAAGCATGAAGAACAAGCAGTAACGACCGAGACGAGCTTGATAGCCCATTAGAAAGGAAGGGATCTAATCTTAATCCACCTGAATTTTCATAATAAAAGGATCACGCATTAATGAGATATCCAATAACGGGAGTAGCGACATCAAAAGTCCGGGCTCAGGGAAAAGACGATGTTTACGTAGGATCCATAATTAAAACATACAAAGAAATTTACACGGAAATTATGAAAAATAGGGAACTATAGTTATGCAAATTTTCAGCCCAAACGGTCCAGCCGTTGTGAAGTTATACCAACGATGGGAATATAGAAATCCACATCATGTTTAAAGACACGTTGTAGTGGGTCTATCGCCTAGACTCGAGACAGAGAGAAGGGGGAGGGTGGTAGTGTGTGCGGGTGTGGTTTGTGGGGCCAGGTTTTGGTCCTGGGGTGCTACCGGGTCTGCTAGAACCTCAAACAAACACTCACCTACATCTCTCTTGGACGTCAAGGCTGAGGATTCTGATAAGAGGGGTCTTAGACGTAAGCAACTAACTCAGAGGGGGCGTTAGGGTCGTGGATGGCGTCTTTGCCACTTGGATGTAACTTCTGCTTGTCCCTTCACGGGTCTATTCAATACTAACTTGTTATGTACAAGCTGTTATCTAGTTTATATATGTTTGAAATGGAATGAATAGAATGGGGGAATGTAAACGGGCCGTTAGGCAACCGTAAATAAAGAATGTCCAATTGGGAACAAAGAAACAATAAAAGAAATATGAATGAATGGGGAAAATGTGACAACGGGTCCGAAATGGGAATTGTGAAAATTAACTCCGCAACAGTTCGCCACAGCGCCCGCCTATCCTCCCGTCAGCAACCTCCTCGTCTCCAGCTTTCCAATGAGCCCTTATTCATCCCATTTGGTGCAGTAGTTCTTGAGATGTGGCCATTGACAGGTGCTGTCAAGACCGCGTGAGACTATACACCGTGCTGAGCCATCCGAATATGGGGTTGCCATTCTGGGAAGTGCTCCGGGGGTAAAGAAGGGGGGTATAGCATCACCAGCGGGTAGAAAATGGCTGGGTTGTATGTGTGGTTATGGAGATCTGGAGAGGGGGTGAAATTAGCGGCGTGGTTGGGCATGGGAATTTGGCTTGGGGCTGTCAGGAATGATGGGGAAAATAAGGAAAAATATGGAGTGAGTGTATGGAGTGTTGGATAGTGATATAATGAGTATCGGGAGCGTCAGTGGATATGTACTGCGTGTTGGTGACCAAATTCCGCAGAATCCGACTTTTTGCGGTACATGGAGTTGTCCCCACAACAACGTGAGGGTGGCAATGCGAAGGGAACCAGCCATCGGAACCGAGATCCGCACTTCGGCAGATCGCGAAGACCAATTTCCATCCAAATAAGGAAGACCCCGGTCAAAACAAAGCACAGAAAGTACAAAACAACCTTAGATCATGAGGGAAAAATCTGAAATAAATCACGGAAGCCCATATGAAGGATACAAACACCCACGCATACCATAAATCCCGAACAATTAAACAGAAACGGTGCCCGCATACGAACAACTACGGGAACGACACACGTGATTACTGAATGTGCATGCGAACTTTTGCTAACTCGACGAATACCAGGAAATAGAACACAACTTTAGTACCATTGGAAAGGTGGGAATAAAGGAAAATTTATGATACCAAGAACGTGAGAAACCATCCAGAAATGAATGAGATACAAGGACATGAAGTTAGAAACCTGAAAATGCGCGGGAAGACAGCTTCAAGAGGTCCAGAGCCCTAAATAAAATACATAAAAATATGATATCTTCGAGGACGACCTACTATAACAACGAACATTACATATGGAGGACTAGGATGTGATAATACAAAGGGGAATCAGGGGAGATGGACGAAATCCACGAAAACCACTAAACTATGACAGACCATGGTGGGAATTTTAGGGAACGATATTCTAATGAAGTGGAGAGCTATAATACATTCGTTTGAGTAATTCTTGACTACTAGCAACTTTTTCTTTCGGTTCTAAACCTGAATAATTCACTCATTTACCATTTCAAGTCTCATTTTAATTAAATGTCGCTGGATAAAAATGGAATAAATCAGCTGAAGGCCTCAGCACAGCCGTATGCATAGTAATGCAAAGTTTGAAGTCAGAATCACCGAGTCATAGTGAACTTAATGGTAAATATAAGGAATTTGAAATAGGAAACTGCGACAAATGCAGTGCAGTCAAGTTCTAATTAACCATTAAAATAGTTTAGGTGAGGAAGGACAATAAGGATTCTAGGTGCAGTCTGACCGCTGTAGGAGGGATGAGCCAGTAGTACCCAAACAGCACTATATAGGGGTCTACAGACGTTACCTGGGACCCGACACACAATCCCCCAGCCCCACAAAGCCCGTTGCACTTCCCCCATCATCTCTGTATTTTTTGATATTTTTCCAGACCAGGTTACAGCCACTTAGTTTCCATATCGGGCCGCTTTTACAGTATTTTCACTATAACTCCCCCAGTTCTTCTCCGATCCAGATGCATTTTATATCATTAGAAAGCTGCCGTCGAGACGAGTCGAACAAGCCCAGTATCGGGAGATTTGGTGCAGCCGTTGTGGAGATCGTCGAATTCTATCGATTGTGTGGCCGCACCCATATATTTTTCATGTTTTGTGTTGTTTTCTTTGTTCTATGTTGTTCTGTCCGTTTCTGTCCGTCCCTAACACCGTCGGATTGCTCGGACATTAGCTTCGGTTATATACAAGCATGTATTTAGTATGATAAGAGATCTTCTCCTCCTTCCCTGCTTTAGTGCCAGTCCGACAGTACCGCGTCTGGGAGCGTGTGAACGAGTTCAGTCAGGTTTAGGGTGATGTTGAGAAGGCAGGATGCCTTGCTCGGCCCTAGGGAAGGTCCACCAGGAAGTTTAGTTGGTTTTTCACGGAAGTTTGAGTTTTCTGGACCTAGTGGGAAGGTCCACCAGTGAGTCTGTCAACGCTGCGGTTTCGCTCCTCCCCCTTCGTTACCTGTGTGTGTGTGAGGGTGGTCTGGTCTGGTTCAGAGGTCTGTGTGCCCCTGTAGCCTCTTCAGCCCATTCTTTCCCGCTTGCACCGCAGTAGAGTTGCAGTTCAGCGCAGCTGAGTGCAGTAGAACTATAGCATGAAAATTTCACTTTTTATTCAGTTTGAGGAAAATACACTGTAAATAAATCCTGTAAATACGAGGTAGAGCGTGAAAAAGGAAGGTGACCCAAGGAGTATAAAAGGGAGACCCTTTCTGCGACCTTTCGCCCCCCTCAGAGAAGTAAGAAAATAGAGTATTATTTTTCTCAAGCATTTCTGGTTGTCACTCCAGCACGAAAAAGTGATATACAGTTAAGATTGCCACTGTAGTAAAAGGCAGCAATTAGGGAGAGAAATATTAAGTAAATATTTCAACAGGAGAGCTGGTTAACACTCCAGATTTCAAAGTGTAAACACAAAAACAGTTATTTTGCTACTGTTAAAACAAGTGTCACGACCATGCATTCCGGCCCGTTAGCCACCCGTCCCGATGCTGCCCGAGCCTATTTCCGCTGTGCGAGCGCGAGCGCGAGCCCCAACCTCAGCCCTATCCTCCCTGAGGGCTCCCTGCTCACTCCCCCACTTGCCCCTAGGCTCCCCTACACTTGGCTGACTCCCCCACAGCCACACCGACCTCCCTGCCCCGAGTCCACCTCTGGCACCGACCTAGCGTGACTCCGCGACATCGCCTACTCCGCTACGATACCATCGCCGCTATCATGGCCCTACACCCCTTTGTTTATTTATCTGTTATTGTTTGTTTTGACCCTCGGTCATTGCCGGCCGCTGTGCGGCCAACCCCACTCGTTGTTCCTATTTGCTTCCGGACCCTTCGGCCTTCGGCCCGGGTCCGCTTCTATTCATTCTATCTTCATATATATATCCTGTATACTACATTATAGTACCTCAGCTCTAAATATCGATGTGACCATGACCCCTAAGTCCTGACCCCAACAAGGCAACCCCAGTAAGTCCGAAATGAGGGCCAAGAGACAACTAGGGGGCACAGCACTCCTTTAGAGTTGCTGAGGCCAAATGCCCTACCCTCGGGCCTTGTCTGAGGCATCGCGGCCATCATGGCCTATAGCGGCCCGCATCGGCGACTTTCGGTGCCGACTCCGGATCAGTGTCTAACAACAAGCAATAAAATAAGACAAAAATAAAACAAACTCAAGGGACACTCCAGACACAATCTAAATCCATTAACTGAGCAGAATCTTTGAAACTTCACCAAGTAGAAGATTTAATTCAAGTTAGATTCCAAATTAAACAACTCTACACCAAATTACACCCAGACAAATTAAGAAATTACAATAAAGGAACAGCTCCACAGGGCTCGGTTTATCTGTAAGTCAATTCCCAGAAACTTTTAGACTAACCCATAAAATAGAATTAGCCAAACACTCGGATTGGTACTATAATTACAACAAATATTAGTAGTACACTTCCCCATCCTAACTAAAGAACCAGGGAACAGCTTGGTGGTGGTCTCGTTTGAACCTCCCAACTGACCTTCCTTCGTTCTCTCCTTCAACGCCACGAAATTTCCATGGATTACACAATGAAAGACGAGTTGTGGACTGCCATGCTCCGCCTGGACCATGCATACAATTCAATTAAGGCGATCTCTGCATATCGTAGTGACTTGCAGGCACCAACTGCATCGAAAACGATGCAAAAACCCAACACCAATACTGCAGCAGCAACCAAAAGGCTGCTGATTCCTCATCTGCCAAGAAAGTGTATAAAAACACCTTCAGCAGGAACACATCAACTCAAAAGAGCGGGCAACGCTCGACCTTCCGTGCGAGCTATTTGCCAGCTCCAAAAACAGAAAGGTTGACATTGTCTACAATGACGAAATCGACGCCATCCTTGGATAAGGACAGAAAACTGCATTGTTATAAATGCGGGAAGGTAGGGTATCAACGTGATTGCCCAAATCATGACAAGCCCAAACTGTGCATGTACAATATAGCCATCGAATCTGATGAGCAAGACCTACAGGACTCAGAGCCTGTAGAAGAACCGGAAGGTGTTGAAGATCCTGAAGAGGTGCAGGATTATATGCCTGACGATGAGATGTTTGACAATAAACTCGTGGACAACCCATACAATCCCAACCTCCTCGCTGAGGTGGAGGAGGAGTATGTAGAAGTGGATGCTGACATTTTCGTTGGTGTGATGACTGCCAGGGGACGACTCCCGGGTCCCCATGACCCTCCCCTATGGCCCACAGCCCCAGGTCTGGCCAGCCCTATCCAGGGCACAATCCTACTGTGGGTAAGAAGATGAGAAGGAAGCTAACTTCTCATCTTCCCACAGTGGCCACCATATCAGGAAAACTTCCGGGGATACCCGGAAGTCACATGAAGGGGTAGGAACCGGGCCCAGAGCATGCGGGAAGCGCGGCAGGTGGAAGCGGGTCCGGATGCAGGTCCGGGTCCGGGCCAGTCAGGGTGTGTGCCCTGACAATGACGTTTGTGGACCCCATGGATGAGAATTTCTCCATTAAATTAGCATCTGCTCGGCAGGTGGACAAACTGCCATCTGATGAGCAGATAGTGGCTGAGCTTGTCGACGATGGACAGTGTAATCCAGTCCCTAAATCTTCATCCACCAAACCGTCAACACAGAGTGTGACGAGTTCTTCAGTGCCTAACAAACTCCTGAAGAAAATCCTGCCAATGTCAGGGCACACACCCTGACTAGCCCGGACCCGGACCCGTGTCCGGACCCGCTACACTTCCCGTGTGCATTCCCGCACCACATGCTCCGTGCGCCGCATGGTCCGGCCCCGGATCCTGCCTTCATGTGACTTCCGGGTATTGTCAGAGACCGGGTCAAGACGAAGGAGTGTCTCCGTGACGGAGGGCTTCGGCCTCAGTGACTTATGCCAGGAGCGCTGTGCCTAGTAAACATGTCCATGCCCTAACTTACTAACTGGCCACCAGAACTGAAGAGGGTAAACTCTAGTCGATTTTATTACTGGAGTGTAACCTATGTACAAGTTAAGTATATATAGTTACAGCAAGGGTGGGTCTGCAAATGGCGGAGCCGAGCGGAGCGGAGCTAACGGGGTTTAGACATTAGCCGATTGAATATTACCGACAAGTTGGGTTACGGGGTTAGCGGAAAGGCAGGCGATAACCCAGAAACGGAAAGGAGGGATAGGCCTGAAGGTGGGCTTGCAGGGCAAGCAAGTGTATTGCCCAGCGGAGGCGGGAGTGCGCTAGCGGATGTCGGAGCTGTCCGGAAGCCTTCGGGGCTCCGTACTTAGGGAGGCATAGGTAATAAATTGAAAGGAGGGGGTGGTGACCATCGAGGGGTACCGAGGGGATTGCGGAATACAGGAGCTCCGAGGTTAGTGAGGAAGGAGCGGAAGTGGAACGGAGGGATCGGTGTCAGGGCACATACCCTGACTTAGCCTGGACCCGGACCCGCGTCCGGACCCGCTCCACTTCCCGCGCACTTCCTGCGCCGCATGCTCCGCACGCCACATGATCCCACCTCATGTGACTTCCGGGTATCCCCGGAAGTTTTCGCCATATTGGGGCCACTGTGGGAAAGTGAGAAGTTAACCTTCTTCTCACTTTCTTACCCACAGTAGGCAAGTGTATCTACTTGCCCCTTGTCAGGGACTCGTCCGGGGTCGAGGGGGTCTGGGTATAGCGTCCGGGACCGAGAGCCTGGTGGGGGGCGGATCGGGCGTGCGTACTGACAGGCCCGATGTGGGACAGTGGTCCCTGGCCACTTAGACTGAAGTGGAAAGTTGTTATTACTATTAAAGGAGAAATATACATGCGGCTTGGATCACATGACGGATGCCACGTCACCCTCGCACACAGCCGTAACCACCCAGGTGTCTCTGTGGGAGATCCCGAGGGTATCCGGTGCAGGCGCGCGTGCTGGGCACAGCGGGAAGTCGCCCGAGGTGCCCGGGCCGGGTACATGGTGGGCGCGCTGCAGATGGGTCAGTTGTACATTGATACAGAGAAAGTCGTCCATGTAGAATAAAGAGAGAATAAAGGAGAAGTAAGATAAGGAGAAACTGAGGAGGGGAGGATGAGGGGGAAGAAGGGAAAGGGGGAGGAGGTAAGGAAGGGTGGACCGGCGGGGTACCGGGTCAGGTTGGGCCGGGTGGAGCCGGGTCAGGCGGGTGTGCCCTGACACCCCTTTGTTTATATCACTTTCTTACCCACAGTAGGTTATGTCTTAGGATAGGCTGTTTACACACAGGGCTGTGGGCTATAGAGAGAGGGGTCATGGGGACCCAGGGTCTGTCCCCTGACAATCGGAGGGATCGGAAGTCGATGGCCGGGGATGGATATGACAGTATCCCCTTCTTAGGCCTGAACCCTTGAAGGCCCAGAATTAGTAAGGTGAGGGGAGCTGTACTTACAGAAAAGAAAAAAATGAAAATGGAAGTGAGGAGTGGAGAGAAAGGAGAGATAGGAGAGGAGTCGGGGTTCCTAAGGGGCTTTGGGTCCAGGCTTATCTGGGTACCGAGAGTGGAACGCTTCGACGAGGTTGGAGGCGTGATCGAGTTCCCCGGCAAGGAGCCATTGTGTCTCCTTGTCGGTCCCTTCATAACCTAGCCACTTGACCAGGTAGAGCAACTTGTTGCGTCTACGTCGGTCGATCTTGGAGTCGAGTATCTCCTCGATCTCGTACTCCATTTCGCCTTCGATTTCTATGGGAGGCGGAGGTGGCTGGTGGTGGTTCGGAATGATGTTTGGGACGGAGGGTTCGATCTGCGAGACATGGAATACCAGGTGAATGGCTCGCATGTTTTCTGGCAGGCAGAGGGTGAGGGAGTGAGTTCCAACGCGGGCAATGATCTCGAATGGGCTGAGGTTCTTCTCGGAGAGCTTTTTGGAAGGTCAGGTAGAGCGGAAATACTTGGCCTTTATGTAGACCAAGGTTCCTACTTCGAAAGCTGGGGCAGGACTCCGACGGGAGTCTGCAGGGCCCTGATAACGGATCTGAGCGAGATGCATTTCCTCACGAAGGAAGTGATGGAGGGAGTCGAGATCTACGGAGTACTCTTGGGCGCGTACTGACGTCAGGTCTCGCTCCGGGTGAACGGTGATGTTCGGATGGTAGCCTTTGTTGGCGAAGAATGGGGAGACGCCTGTGGTGGCATTCGGAGCGTTGTTGTATGCGAACTCCGCGAGATGCAGGGGTTCGGACCAATTGTCCTGCTGGTAGTTACTGTAGATACGCAGGTACTGCTCGAGTGTCTGGTTCATCCGTTTGGTCTGACCGTCTCCTTCCAGATGATAACCGGAGGTGAAGTGGAGGCGGATGTCGAGGGCCTTACCAAGTGAACGGAAAAAATGAGAGACAAACTCCGGACCCCTGTTGGAGGTGACGTGGGAAGGAACTCCGTGCTTGGAGAACACATGGAGGAGGAAGAGCTTGGCCAGTTCCGGAGAGGTGATGGTGTCGTGGGTAGGGATGAAAATGCACTGTTTGGACAGGCGGTCCACGACAACCAAGATGGAAGTGAATCCAGAAGAGGAGGGTAGCTGTTTGATGAAATCCATGGAGATGGAGTTCCAAGGACGTTTGGGGATGGGGAGTTGTTTGAGCAAGCCGTAAGGCTTATGACAGGGAACTTTGGCACGGGCACAAGAAGTGCAGGAGGATACGTAACTCTTGACGAAGTTACGGATGCCTGGCCAGGTATACTCACGACGCACTAGATCCAGGGTCCGGTTTTGACTGAAGTGTCTGGAAAGTTGGTGGTCATGTTTGTCTCGCAAAACGCGGAGATGGAGGTCGTTAGAATCCGGAATGTAAATGCGGTTGTCCAGCCTCAACAGGCCTTCGGCATCAATGGACCAGCGGGAATTGGGGAGGTTGGGGAAAGCGAGATGAGAAGAGATTGTGGTGTCGGAGGAGAGGGAGGCTAGAATGTCTCGATGAAGAGCCTCTGTGTCGACAAGTATGGCTGCTCGGATTACTGTGGCAGCTAGGAATGTAGCTCGTAAGGACACAGTGAGCTGCTCCGAAGTGAAGACCGGTCGGAAGTTCTGTGGATTGACGCGAGCGTAGTCCATATCCCCTTCTTTGGGATAGACGTCCCAGCGTCTAGTCAACGCATCCGGTTTTACTCCGAGTCTTCCGGGACGGAATCGGACAGTCATGTGGAACTGGGAGAGGAACTCCGACCAGCGGGCTTGCCGCTGGGTCAAGAGTTTGGTGGTGGAAAAATACTCGAGGTTCTTGTGGTCGGTGACAACGTCGATTGGGGTTCCTGAACCTTCAAGGTAATGATGCCACGATCGGAATGCATCATGAATGGCGAGCAGTTCCTTATCATGGGTGTCATAATTGAGCTCCGGCGCTGAGAGTGTTCTCGAGCAGAAAGTGACGGGGCGAATCTCTCCATCATCACAGCGGATGGACAGGATTCCAGAGATTGCGTAGTCGGAAGCGTCGGTTTCTACAATGAGGGGGGCGTCGGGTAGCCAATGTGTGAGGATAGGAGCAGAAGTGAAGGCTTCTTTCAGGGTGTTGAAAGCAGAGCGACAATCGTCAGAGAATAACCAGGGGGCTCCTTTATGTGTGAGGCACGTCAAGGGGACCACAATGTCGGAGTATTGGTGGATGAAACACCGATAGAAGCTAGCGAAGCCAAGGAAGGATTGGACATCCTTGACTTTACGGGGCTCGGGCCAATCTTGGATGGCTTTGACCTTCTCGATGGACATGGTGAGTCCGGAGGGAGAGAGGCAGTATCCGAGATATTCCATAGTGTCCATATGAAACTCGCATTTCTTCGGATTGGCATATAGGCCGTGTTTGTGGAGTCTCCTAAGAACTTCTCGGACATGCTCCTGATGTGAAGCCATGTCTTCCGAGTAGGTAAGGATGTCGTCTAGGTAGACTACCACAGAAACATCCAAGAGGTTGGCAAAGATTCTGTTGACGAATCGCTGGAAGGCTGCAGGTGCATTTGTGAGACTGAATGGCATGACAAGCCACTCATAGGAACCATAGTGCGTGCGGAAGGAGGTCTTCCATTCGTTGCCTGCTGCAATGCGAACCAGGTGGTAAGCATGCCAGAGGTCGAGTCTGGTGTAGACCGTGGCACGGCTAGGTGCATCAAGGAGGTCGGAGATGCGGGGGAGTGGGTAGCGATCCTTTTTGGTGATCTTGTTCAGCCCTCGGAAGTCAACGCAAAGACGGAGGGATCCGTCCTTCTTGCAGACGAAGAGGACCGGTGCTGCGTGAGCAGAAGTGGCGGGATGAATGAAACCGGAGGCCAGGTGTTCATCTAAGAACTCCTGGAGGGCCTCGAGTTCCGAAGTAGAGAGAGAGTACATAGTACCCAAGGGTGGTGAAGTGCCTTCCTCAAGGTCAATCTTCAGGTCGTACTCATGGTGCGGTGCCAGCGTCGAGGCTTTGCTCTTACTGAACACATCCGCGAACTCGTGATACTCCTTCGGAACAGCCAAGAGGTCGACGGACTTGGTGTGGGATGAGGCAGCCCTCAAGTGGCTTTCCTCGGAAGGGATGGTTAGGCTGAAGGATACTGATCCTTCAAGTCGACAAGCCTTTGCGAATGCGGAACGGCTGATGAACTCGATAGATGGTATCGGAGGAATGGGAGCCTGTGACTGAGGTGCTGGCGAAACATCAGATGGTTGGATGTCGGACGATGGCAATAGTACCGGAGACGATGGGGGAGAGCTCAGAGTAACTGTCTTGGTAGGTTCGGAAGTTCGGAACGTAATACTGCTTGAGACCCAGTCAATCAACGGATTGTAGCAGGTAAGCCAGTTGTGTCCTAGGACTAAGGAACAAGATCCATCCAGCGATGTGACAAAGAAAGTCGTGGGGGTGATGTTTCCGGAAGCGAAGCGGAGGGGAATATCAACGGCACGGGTTATGATTGAGTTGGTGCTACCGTCAAATAGGCGTAGTTGTAGGGGTTTAATCTGGTATGTCTTCAAGGCCTTCTTTACGAATGTGTCATCGATGAAGCAGTCCAAAGACCCAAGGGAGAAGGAACAGGAGAAGAGAAAGAGGAGAAACGGAGAGAGGTGGATCGATCTACGGAAGTAGTCAGAGGAGGCAGAGGAGAGAGTGGTACATCAGCAACACTATCTACAACGGGTAGAACATTAACTGGAGGGTCAACATTGAGAGGGGAAAATAGACCATTTGAAAGAGAAAAAGAAATGGGAATATGGAGGGAGGATAAGTCGGAGATGGAAGATGCATTTAAACGCACTTCTTTGAGTGCATGGAAGGAAGGATTGCAACCCCCAGTCTGTGCGGAGTCCATGGGGGTGCGGACTAATTTTTTGCTTCTGCAGAAGTGGATCCTTGCTCCTCGGTCTGGGCCGAACGGGCCTTAGATGCGCGAGAAGAAGACTTGGGGCAATCCTTGACCATATGGCCAGACTGACCGCAGAACATACAAAGTTTCTCGTCGAGACAACGCTTACGCTCTTGTAGCGTGAGCTTGCTGTTGTCTCCAAGTTTAGACAAAAGGTCCGGTTTAGCGGAGCTGGCCTCGGACTTCTTGTTGTCCTTCGGAGGCTTGCTACCGGAAGCGGAGTTGAAAGAGGAGGAGGAAGGGATGGGGTCGGGACGAGAAGCGGCGTTGGACTTGTCGAAAATGTTAGAGGAGGAAGGTTTCGCATGACGTGTAACTTCAGATTTACGCTCCCAATAGCACACATCGAGAGTTTGTGACAAGGTGCGAAGTTCCAAAAGAGTAGAAGGTTTACCTACTCTGGCAATATCGTCCTTGATACGTTCCGGCAATCCGTTATAGAAAAAACGATGAAGCGTGGCTTCTCTGTAACCATGAAGTTGAGAGGCATGTCGGTTGAACTCGATGACGTATTTATTGATGTGGTGCCCATCCTTCATGTCCAGGGTCATTAGTTGAACTTCGGCATCGCCCATGGGATCGTGAGGACCAAAGTTAGTTTGAAGTTCGTTGACGCACTCTTGGTAGTTATTCATCCATTGCGGACAAAGAGTAGAATTTTGGTCAAATAATAGATCCAGCTTGAACCAATCGAGGGCCATTCCCTTGAGGTAGGACTGCGCAAAGATGACCTTAGTGGGTCACTAGCAAAAGTGAGGGGACGGTCCTGGAAATTGAGTTCACATTGGACCAGAAATACTCGGAGTTCTCAGGGATCTTTCCCATCAAACTGTTCGGGCTCACGGACCTTGGTCTGGAGAGCAGAGGATGGTGGAGGTGGTGGACGACCGGTGTGACGAGCCAAGCTGGCAATGGCTTGGGCTAATTGTGCAATAGCCACGTTGGGGATGGGTTCGGCATCGTCGGTGGTTGGGACAGTGGGGATGGGAGGATCAGCAGGAGGAGGGTCGACGAAGTCGGGGACCTTGGAACCGAGTCCAAAGAAGTGGACGGGGTCTATGGGTTGTTCTGTGGTGTCTCCGAAGTCGGAATCTGCAACTGGTGATCGATTCCTAACGGGGCGCATGATCGGGGTCAATGGGAGAGGGGTTTCAAGATTAGAAAAGCTTCGAAACTCAACTGGGTTTCTCGCCAATCGACTAGGACCAGGCTGTGAGGGTTCTGGGGACGGTGAGGCAGAGTTGGGAACTAATGTGCATAGTTGCGAACGAGTGTGAGGGGCTTTTGGTGCCATACAAGATGTGTACTAGTCAGGGAGTAATAAAATACTGTCAGAGACCGGGTCAAGACGAAGGAGTGTCTCCATGACGGAGGGCTTCGGCCTCAGCGACTTATGCCAGGAGCGCTGTGCCTAGTAAACACGTCCATGCCCTAACTTACTAACTGGCCACCAGAACTGAAGAGGGTAAACTCTAGTCGATTTTATTACTGGAGTGTAACCTATGTACAAGTTAAGTATATATAGTTACAGCGAGGGCGGGTCCGCAAATGGTGGAGCCGAGCGGAGCGGAGCTAATGGGGTTTAGACATTAGCCAATTGAATATTACCGACGAGTCGGGTTACAGGGTTAGCGGAAAGGCAGGCGATAACCCAGAAATGGAAAGGAGGGATAGGCCCGAAGGTGGGCTTGCAGGGCAAGCAGGTGTATTGCCCAGCGGGGGCGGGAGTGCGCTAGTGGGTGTCAGAGCTGTCCAGGAGCCTTCGGGGCTCCGTACTTAGGGAGTAAATTGAAAGGAGGGGGTGGTGACCATCGAGGGGTACCAAGGGGATTGCAGAATATGGGAGCTCCAAGGTTAGTGAGGAAGGAGCGGAAGTGGAATGGAGGGATCGGAGGGATCGGAAGTTGATGGCCAGGGATGGATATGACAGGTATCCCCGGAAGTTTTCCTGATATGGTGGCCACTGTGGGAAGATGAGAAGTTAGCTTCCTTCTCATCTCCTTACCCACAGTAGATTGTGCCCTGGATAGGGCTGGTTACACCACAGGCTGCGGACCATAGGGGAGGGTCATGGGGACCCGGGAGTCATCCCCTGACAGCCAATATTCGACATGAAGTTTAGAATCTCGCGAGAGGTGGTGAAGGAGTGGAGCTGGATCACCTTATGTAACCAGTTTCCTACATCCAATAATGATATTAGAGTTTGTGCTGATTTGCGTACTGACTGTGTTTTGGTTGCCAAATATATAATTGTTCACTGTCTAAACAACAATAAACACCCCCCAACGATCTCACCTGACGTATAGATTGTGTACAGGTAAAATTCTATATTGACTTTACTATGATTTCTAGTCAATATTACACCTAGATTTACCACTTTTCAGTAGGACATGATTTTCCTGATAATTTATTGAAAGAAAACTACTAATAAAATAATTCCGCAATAAATGTTACTCAATACAGGAGTGACCAAACTGCTCTTTCTATCGCTTAGAGTGCGTGCTAGTTATCTAGCAGGTTCAGGATCACTCACTTTTCTCCTGTGGTGTGATAACCAAGTATTGCTGAGAGATTATTCAATTAAGAAGTCCCTCCACCAAATTCTCACTAATTCTCACTATGACACTTTTGTTCAGCTGTGTCTAACTGACCCTAACTCACGCTCAGAGTGTCGTGTTAGTTTTATATTAGCTAACAACTAATATTTGCTTTTATCTTTTGGAGCAAATGAACCAACCACTGGTGAGGAGAATTAAACTTATATTTCTGCCTGAGGTTTGAGAGGGGGCAGAAGCGGCGGCCTTTTATGCTTTTCAGAGGCCTCTCTACTCCCACGCCTCGCACTAGTTACATGTGCTACATTTGTATTATAGATAGTTCTAGAATGATATAGGGGCTAGGGCTGTGTAAGCTTAATAATGGACTTAGACCATGACTCAGCAATAAGTAATTCAGTTCTTTGTCTTTTGGGCCGATCTTAGCGGGGTCTTGTAGCGCTAAAGCTATGCTCTACACCGCCTTAATTACGAACGGTTATCTTTAGAAATGACTCGGCTATAAAGGAACTTTCTAGACTGTTCTCTAATTGACCCCTTTTTGTGAAGCTGCATCATTACTAATGTTCTAGAGCTTTCCCAATTAATTAACTGATCCGCGGATTTCTGAATCACTTCATGCTTATGATCCGAGATCCAGATTATCAATCATTCCTTTGTTCCGATTTAGTTGAGCTTAAAATCAAAAAGTTTTGATGAATCATGGGAAAATATACAAGATCTGGTTTTTTAGCATTTTCTCCTCTTCTGATGCGATCAAAAACTGTCCGCCCGCGCCGGGGAATACTCTGTTATATGGTATTCGGTCCGCCAGACTTCTGGGCGCCAATTACTTTTTGTAAGAATTAGCAAATAAATATATATGAATTATTAGGTGTGTCGCCGTTTGAGCGATATCTCCGTCAGTTTTGAGGCTTTTAGAATGAGGCAAAACCGTGGATAAAGTTTAGAAACAGTCCTTTCAGATGGTAAAAAGATTACAGTCAAAGGTTTACTGGTTCCCGAGATATTTACATTTCTTTCCCAATGTTCCTTCTTATTCTGCCATCTATGTGCTATTTTCTTGTTGTAGGGATATATTCTTTGAATATTACACCTATGCCAGGTTCTAGGCATGCTTGTAGTAGATTAAATCTCATGCTACATGGGTGTGGATAATTTATAATGATCTTCTAATGTCTGTCCAGTCTCATAAAGATCATGAGATCTGTTAAACATCTGAACTTGTCGCCTGATTGTTGACTATTCTGATAGATCATTGTTTTATTCTTTGAATATTATTTCTCCTACAGCAGGTAAATACCCTGAAAACTGCAGCGCCGATTTAAGGTGGACGCTCACTGGTGAGGTTAACATCACCAGGGTAAACACTTTTGTCCTATTTGATAGTGGCACTGAAACAGATGCCCTATCTCCAGATTTTGTCCAAGCAGTGCACATTCCACTGCTCGAGTTGCCAAACCCCTTGGTTCTCCAAATGGGGACCAAAAACAGTCAATTGTGCATAATGTATGGCACGAATACTCCCATAACCATTCACGGGGTTATGACTACTCACTACTTTGATGTCGTTAACATTGACCGCTACGACACCATTCTCAGAGCTCCTTGGCTGAATGCCAATGGAGTGTCCCTCAATTTCGAAACCCACACCATCCACATAAAGATGGGTGACATCAAAATGTTTGATGTCCTAATGGAACGGGGTAAAACTTCCATGGGGGCTGCTGCATGCGGTCGCCCCAAACTTCCCTGTGCACCGAGAACTGAGCTGCCATCTAAACAGATGGCATGGTGCAATACAGCGAAGGCTGTAAACCCTTTGCCATGCATACTTGCCTTGTCTGCTCAAAAAGATGCAGACACCCCCCAGTGGCCCAATCACTGGCCAAGCCCGAGGTCAAAAGACCTCAGGCTTCCTGACTGTTCCCATTTAGAAGGGCTGCCAATGACAGACCCCGAATTTGTGCCACTCAGGAATTGGTGGCGTGAACGTTTCAAGGACATCATGGCACCAGCCCCTGAGGTCCTACCTCCATTCAGGGAGGTTAACCACTGGATCAACTTGATTGATCTGAATAAAAAATATATAGAAAGGAGGGCTACATGCCCTCAGGCTCTCGAACCACAGCTTCGAGAGAAAATTGCTCATTATGAGCAAGCCAGATGGTGGGAACGCAAAGCAGTCACAACGGCTGCTCCACTTCTCTGCCTTGCAAAGAAGGATGGTTCTTTATGAACTGTAATCGATGTGAGAAATCGCAATGCAAACTCTATTCTCGATGTCATGCCCATGCCCGACATGTGTTTCATCATGGACAGTATGGCTCGGGCTACTTATCGATTGAAGATCGATATGACAGACCCATATGAACAGATTCGTTTCGTATCGAACTGGACTGCGTACAATACACTGGGATGAGTACCCCTGTTAGAACGGGCAGATTCAGACGACTCCAGAGTGGAATCGGAGACTTAGCGTGGAAGGACCTCAGCCTCAGCGACTCAGGTGGAGCGCTGTGCCATTGCTGGTTGTCCTAGGGGTCCCTAATTTCGGATCTAGCAGAGGGGAAGTCTCTTGGGGGAATTCAAGTCGATTTCGGACTGAGGTTACAAGTTACTAGGTACATTGTATATAAGGAGGGGTCCGGAATCAAAAGGAACAAGGGTAGGACGAAAGGAGACAAAGGGAGATGATAAGAGGAACAACACTGAGGGTCAAGGGTTTGACTCAATGGTGTTTCTCAAAGGAGGAATGAAGGGCCAAGGCCCAAGGAGGAAGGAAGGAGGATGGGAGTTGGGAATGGCTAGCTGACTGAATAGAAGGAAGCAGCAGCCCAAATAGGAATGAGGGAGAATAGCGGAATTGAAATGGACAATGCAATAGTTGCAAGGTCCAGAGTAAGTCTGGAAAGTCCAAACTCGGAAGTTAAACTCCGGAATATTGGCAAAGGTAATTAAATGGAATGAGCTAACCAATACAATGGGTATAAGCGGAGGTGGGGTCAAAGTCCGAGGTCGGAGCTAAGACCGGAGGTTCCGGAGACGGAGACGCGAACTGGATTCCGGAGCGGAGGTCCGGAGTCGGGAGCATAGGTGTTGCATTGTTGTGGGGACAAGTCCGTGCAGGTCAAACCAACCCTTATCACACATTTCACCCCCTACTGCATCAGGGACTAGGATTGGTGAGTTGTGGTAATAGTAGGAGTTGTTGTCAGGGCCCGGCCTCGGACTCGGAGGCTCCCTGACCTCAACCCCCATCTGGCCTGTCCTCACACTATGCGGGGCATGAGATGAGAAGAAGGGTAAAGGTCTCATCTCCCCGCATGGTTGCTATATAAAGGAATGGGTCACATGCCCACAACTATACAGCTCCTAGAGTTGTGTAGTGTGACCCGGAGGGAACATCCAGGTGGCAGTGCCCAGTGAGCGTGGGAACGTTCTGGGCGAGTTGCTCGCCCAGAACTGTGGCTGTGACCCGTGGGAACATTCTGGGCAAGCTGCTCGCTCAGAAAGTTCCCACGCTATCCCGTGCGCGCTGTTGCAGGGATAAACCCTTGCACTACAAATCAGTGCACTTTCATTCTTTTCATGTACATACAGTGGTGAGTGTAGTTGGGGTAGTCCTGTGACTGCACAGCCACAACTATACAGTGGCGACACCTACAGCACCATACTCAAGGACCTCTTTTAGTGACAGTCAGTGAGGCCAGGAGACTACTGTCCCTCCTGTGAGCCTGTGTGATGTTGGGATGGATTTCCCTGTTACAGCGCGCATGTACACAACACACAAAGGCAACAACAAGGCAACAGTCAAAGAATAAAAGGGGGTAAAGTAGGTGGGGAGTCCGGGGCACCCTAAGGCAGGGTGCTGAACCCTGACAGTTGTAGAGACTGTGGAGGTGGTTCTGACGAGTCCAAGATCATCGGATTTGGTGGATTGGTTGAGGAGATCTGACATTTTCTTTATTTTCCTTACTATTTTCATTCATTCACACATGTGACTTTCCTTTTATATTTGTATCGGACTCTTCTGTGACAACTGTACAGACAGTTAGTTAGAGGTTACAGAGAGTATCAGCACCGTACTCAAGGACCATACCTACGTTAGAGAGAGAGACCTACCCCCCTAGACCTGAGCCACGAGTCTAGATTGATAGACCCGTTACAGCGTGCTCGTCTGGAAGGTGTCGAGGATGAGGTCGGGCCCGGAATGTTCCGGAGTCGGACTGAAGGTGGTGTTGGAGCCGGAGGTGGGATAACCTCTTGGAAGTCGGCAAGGAGGAGGTGGCAGAAGGGAAGTAGGACTCTGGAAGTCAGGTTCAGAGTTCCGGGAGCCTGGAGTGGAGGTCGGGATTGTACAGATATGACAGCTGGCACATTTGTTCCTGCAACATGTCGTGCATTTGCACAGCATGCCAACATCCATCATGTCAGATCACAACACAAAGTTTACGTCCCAATTCTGGACTGAGTTGCACCAACTAATGGGTGTTAAACTCAAGTTAACCACCATGTTCCATCCTCAAGGGGATGGCCAAGCAGAACAAGCAATCCAAACAGTGGTCCAGATCCTTCGGTCATTTGTCCAACCCAATCAACGAGATTGGGCCATGCATATACCCATGATAGAATTCACACTGAACTCAAGTGTGAATAAATCAATGGGATTCACCCTGTTTGAGTTGGTATACAGATACCTCCCACAGATGACCATGTCTCTGCCATCATCTGAATTGCTGGGGGTAAAATCCTTTGCCCAGCAGGCCCTGGACAACATCCAGGCCGCTCACGACACGATTATCAAGAGTCGTGTAGAGCAGGCTATCCAGGCGAACTGACATCGGCGCCCTGATTCCCCCAAACTGAAGAAGGGGGACTATGCATATCTTTCAACGAAAGATCTGAACCTCCCCAAGGGGAGGGTGCACAAGTTGTTGCCAACTTATATTGGCCCTTACGAAATATTGGAGGTATTTGAGGACTCATCAAACTACGTCTCAAGCTTCCCCCAGTGTTGATGCAAAGAAATATCTTTGCAAAGTTCCACGTCTCATGGCTCGCACCTCATGAGCCGAATGACTCTGTGTTATTCCCTGGGTGCGCCGTAGAAGTATTTTACGACTTTGTGTCAGGGCCCCAGCACCCAAGCCCTGACCCCACACCACCTCCTCTCCTTCTCTACCAGTTGTTGTTTCACCTGTACACTTGTGTGAGCACGGAAGTGTGAGAAGACCTCCAGACACTGCCACAGTTCTGGGCGAGCTGCTCGCCCAGAATGTTCCCACACCCTCTGAGTACTGCCACCCGGACTCTCCCCATAGTCACACCACTCAACTGGGGAACTGTACAGTCTTTCCTTTTATGGGTGCCATGCAGGGAGTTGAGAAGGTTACCCTTCTGCTCAACTTAGTGCCTGCATAGAGTGCCCACATAGCATAAGAGTACTTCTGGGTCCCAGGCCGGGCCCTGACACTTTGGCGACAACCCAGAATGGGAATACCAGGTTAAGGAAATCATTGACCATCGGTGGGATGATGATAAGTCTTTATGGTTCCGTGTCCGATGGGGACTTGGTGACCTTACTTGGGAACCCTTGGCCAACGTAAATAATCTAATTGCGTTGGATGACTACCTAATAGTACAAGGGGTAGAGAAAGTTGAGGAACTAAACTGTCAACAATGGGATCAGACACCGGACAATAGATCCAGTGGACCATCATGACCGTGGTGTGAACGTCGCCTACCGATCCGATACCAGTGGATATCAATGCCTTATCACAGCCAACTATGGCATTGAAGCCATGAGTTGCCTAAACTGACAAGTCCGGGAATATCCAAAGAATATCGGATAAATGCGGTGAAAGCGGGATCAAATCCTGCTTCCTACCATCAAATTTGAAATCACTCAAATGAACCCCCCTTCATTGATTCTTCCCTCGACCTTTCCCCCATCAAGGAAGCCCTTGTAGACTCCAGCCCAGATTCCCCACCTGTAAGTCCAGCCACAGATGCTGCTATGTCATCAATGGATGATAACTCCACAGTCACTCAGACTGTTGCCCCTGAAGCACTGAAGGAGAGAACGAAGGAAGGTCAGTTGGGAGGTTCAAACGAGACCACCACCAAGCTGTTCCCTGGTTCTTTAGTTAGGATGGGGAAGTGTACTAGTAATATTTGTTGTAATTATAGTACCAATCTGAGTGTTTTGGCTAATTCTATTTTATGGGTTAGTCTGAAAGTTTCTGAGAATTGACTTACAGATAAACAAAGCCCTGCAGAGCTGTTCCTCTATTGTAATTTCTCAATTTGTCTGGGTGTAATTCTGTGTAGGATCGTTTAATTTGGATTTTAACTTGAATTAAATCTTCTACTTGGTGAATTTTCAAAGATTCTACTCAGTTAATGGGTTTAGATTGTGTCTGAAGTGTCCCTTGACCTTGTCTTATTTTTGTCTTATTTTTATTGCTTGTTTTAACAGTAGCAAAATAACTGTTTTGTGTTTACACTTTGAAATCTGGAGTGTTAACCAGCTCTCCTGTTGAAATATTTACTTAATATTTCTCTCCCTAATTGCTGCCTTTTACTACAGTGGCAATCTTAACTGTATTTCACTTTTTTGCGCTGGAGTGATAACCAGAAATGCTTGAGAAAAATAATACTCTATTTTCTTACTTCTCTGAGGGGGGCGAAAAGTTGCAGAAAGGGTCTCCCTTTTATACTCCTTGGGTTGCCTTCCTTTTTCATGCTCTACCTCATATTTACAGGATTTATTTACAGTGTATTTTCCTCAAACTGAATAAAAATGAAATTTTCACGCTATAGTTCTACTGCGCTCAGCTGCACTGAACTGCGGCTCTACTGCAGTCAGACTGTGCCTAGAATCCTTATTGTCCTTCCTTGCCTAAGCTATTTTAATGGTTCAATTAGAACTTGACTGCGCTGCATTTGTCGCAGTTTTCTATTTCAAATTCCTCATATTTACCATTAAGTTCGCTGTGACTTGGTCATTCTGAATTCAAACTTCGCATTACTATGCGTACAGCTGCGCTGAGACCTTCAGCTGATTTATTCTATTTTTATCCAGTAACATTTAGTTGAAATGAGACTTGAAATGATAAATGAGTGAATTGTTCAGGTTTAGAACTGAAAGAAAAAAGTTGCTAGTAGTCAAGAATTGTTCAAACAAATGTGTTATAGCTCTCTGCTTCATTAGTATATTGTTCCCTAAAATTCCCACCATGGTCCGTTGCAGTTTAGTGGTTTTCATGGATTTCGTCCATCTCCCCTGATTCTCCTTTGTATTATTGCATCCTAGTCCTTCATATGTATTGTTCGCTGTTATAGGTCGTCCTCGAAGATATCATATTTTTATGTATTTTATTTGGGGCTCTGGACCTCTAGAAGCTGTCTTCCCACGCGTTTTCAGGTTTCTAACTTCATGTCCTTGTATCTCATTCATTTCTGAATGGTTTTTCACGTTCTTGGCATCATAAACTTTCACCTATCCCCACCTTTCCAATGGTACCAAAGTTGTATTCTATCTCTCGGTATTCATCAAGTTAGCAAAAGTTCGCGCACACATTCGTGTCAGGGACTTGTCCGGGGTCGAGGGGGTCCAGGTATAGTGTCCGGGACCGAGAGCCTGGTGGGGGGCGGATCGGGCGTGCGTACTGACAGGCCCGATGTGGGACAGTGGTCCCTGGCCACTTAGACTGAAGTGGAAAGTTGAGAAGAAGGCTACTTCTTCGGTTCCCACTTCAGGTTCGTTTATATACATGCGGCTTGGATCACATGACGGGTGCCACGTCACCCTCGCACACAGCCGTAACCACCTGGGTGTCTCCATGGGAGATCCCGAGGGTATCCGGTGCAGGCACGTGTGCTGGGCACAGCAGGAAGTCGCCTGAGGTGCCTGGGCCGGTGAAAGGTTTGCTTACTATTTTGGGGATGGTACGTTCCATTCCCCCGTTCGCCTCAGGCCTCAGGTAGTCCGTCTAAATATAAGCTTTAATGTGCTGTATATTCAACGGGGTAGAGGTAAAAGGCTACCGGGCCTTTACAACTACTCCGAGGTATATATATGTAATTTACATATCTCGGCACAAATAAATAAAGAAATAAACACATCACTATAATGGGAATTATAGTGATGCAACATAATATAAATATCACTATAATCGGAATTATAGTGAAGTAAGGTTAATCCCTTACAGCCGGGTACATGGTGGGCGCGCTGCAGATGGGTCAGTTGTACATTGATACAGAGAAAGTCATCCATGTAGAATAAAGGGAGAATAAAGGAGAAGTAAGATAAGGAGAAACTGAGGAGGGGAGGATGAGGGGGGAAGAAGGGAAAGGGGGAGGAGGTAAGGAAGGGTGGACTGGCGGGGTACCGGGTCAGGTTGGGCCGGGTGGAGCTGGGTCAGGCGGGTGTGCCCTGACAATTCGGTAATCACATGTCAGGGACAGCTCCGAAAGCGGCGAGGTCCCGGCGCGAGGGACTCGATGGGACAGATGTCGGCTATGCGTAGTGACGGTCCCGTTGCAGGGTGAGCGTCCCCGACCACTTAGTCTGAAGTGGGAAGTTGAGAAGAAGGCTGCTTCTTCTGTTCCCACCCCAGGTGCTATTATATACATGCGGTTGGGGTCACGTGGGAGGAGCCACGTCATCCCTGCACACAGCCACACTCCCCTGGGTATCTCCGTGGGAGGTCCCGGGGGTGTGCCGCTCTGTGAGCGGGAATGCACGTGGTGGGCGCGGCGATCGGGGGAGCGGGGTTAGGTGTGTAGTAATACATAGAGAAGGGGAAGTCGACCATGGAACGGAAATAGAAAGGAAGAAGGAAAGGGGAAAGAAGAAACAGGGAGTGATAGCGGGGGAGCGGAGTAGGGCGGCGCGGCGCGGGGTCAGGTGGGGTGTGCCCTGACATCACATGTGTTGTTCCCATACTCGTTTGTATGCAGGGGCCGTTTCTGTTTAATTTTTCGGAATTTATTGTATGCGCAGGTGTTTGTATCCTCAATATGGGCTTCCATGATTTATTTCAGATTTTTCCCTCATGATCTAAGGTTGTTTTGTACTTTCCGTGCTTTGTTTTCGACCGGGGTCTTCCTTATTTGGACAGAAATTGGTCTTTGTGATCTGCCAAAGCACGGATCTCGGTTCTGATGGCCGGTTCCTTTTGCATCGCCACCCTCATGTGTCTTTAAGCATGATGCAGATTTCTATATTCCCATTGTTGGTGTAACTTCACAACGGCTGGACCGTTTGGGCTGAAACTTTGCATAACTATAGTTTCCAATTTATCATAATTTACATGTAAATTTAGTTGTGTGTTTTAAATATAGATCTTGCGTGATCGTCGTCTTTTCCCTGAGCCATGACTTTGATGTCGCTTATCCTGTTATTGAATATCTCATTGATGCATGAACCTTTTATTGTGAAAATTAAGATTAGATCCCTTCCTTTCTAATGGGTCATTAAGCTCATCCCGGTCGTTACTGCTTGTTCCTCGCGCTTGCCTTCTAAACGTTGTCCTCGTTTTCCGAGAGTTTCGGTCATATCTCCGCCGTTTATGGGTAGTTTTCCCTGAAATTACTTTCATTGGGTCCGTTTGGGAGACATCTACATTCCCTATTATAAACACGACTTTGAATTTTGCATTGGTTTCTAAGGAATCCTTGTTCCGTGGTACTTCCAGCCTCGGCTACGTGTGCAGGTGTGGGAAGGTAGTTTCCGTGGAGGTTCTCTGGTTGGTTTTATAGTCAAATCTTGCCTGATTGTCTTAGTTCCTTGTTTAATATTCGCTATAAATTTCCCTGAGCATTCCGTCTTGTTGGTGCTAAGCTTGAAGTATTTTTACTAATTTTCTTCCATTTATCGTATGTAGTCATAATAATTCGTAAAAATTCGTAAAAATTCAGATTTTTTTATTTTCTCATATCTACTTGTCGTATGGGGTTTTCGTGATTTATCTGGCATATTTCCATAATGAGTTTTCATAGGGTGACCATTATTTCTCCTACACTGGAGGCAGCAGAAAGAGATTGGGAGGACTGGTGGAGGTTATAAGAGTCGTCTAGGACTAGGGTGGAGGGAGGTGAAAGATCTCACCTACACCATGTACTCCATATCCCATGGAAAATACCTTCATAAGAGTAGTTCCAACGCTACACCCCTCTCTCCTTGTCATTGAGTGGGGGCAAACAATCTCACCCGGTTAAATTCCTTGCCACCCTTTATCTGGTCCATCTTAGTGAGCCTGTATTCACATTTCATCTGGATACTATGCACACCCCATCCAGTGCCCAAGTGCTGAGAGAAGCAGTAGAATTCAACTGGGGCTCCCACCTGACTGACATGTGTGCCACTGCATATTGATAGTTCCAATGCCATACCACTGCTCCACTACTGTCAGGACACTTAACGGCTACATACCATGCTGAGGCATAAGCCTGTAATTCCTTGCCTTACTCCTCCTGCAAAAAAAGTATCAGCCATATAATTTAAGCAAACCCAAAAAATATGCGCATCTCCTTGGTGACCAGTCTGCACCTGAATCCAAACCCTCAATGTCCAAAAAGAAAGGACATGAGTGTGTTCCAACCACTGAAGTCCCCATTCCCCAGCCATCATGTCAGGATAGCAAACGCCAGTGGCATTGTGATTATGTAACACTAGGGGCCTGGAATCGCATCTAGGGATTGGTGGCCAGTGCCAAATCGCCACAATCATGTAAGAAATGCAATGTCAGCAGATGCCAGCAATGTTTTGATTCCCCCTTCAACACCACCTCTAAAAAAGGAATCACCAATATGGGTGGCATCACCTCAAGGTTGGCTGGAAGGTATCACAGAACCCACTCTTTCAAACCCAGACTCCACCTTGCCCTCTACACCTTCGTGGTCAGCTTCCCAAAAATGGGCCAAGAGAGCATTATGAAATCCACAAAAGCAAGCTGCATGGCTCCATTGGCACCACAATATAATACACAACGCACTGGAAATCTATCTAGAAGTAGAGGCAAAGAAGGCAGGACATGTGCCCCTTGCCACCCCCAGCGAGACGTCATTTGACAGAAACATGTTAGAACTGGGCAAGGGTGGACGATTCTGGAGGGGAACCGGAGACTTAGCAAGGAGGGACCTTGGCCTCAGCGACTCATGCAGAGCGCTGTGCCATTGCTGTTTGTCCATTTGGTCCTTAATTTCAGAGGCAGTGAGCAGGAAGTCTCTAGGGTGCATTTCTGGTCGATTTTAGACTGAGGGCCTAAAACAAGTATGTACAAGTGCCTGTATATAGTGGAGAGACGAAAGCACAAGGAAATCAAAGGGGGTCCAAATCGGAACAAAGGCATCTGAATGGGGACAAAGGGATGACGGAAGCGGAGCAGTACCAAAGGTCATGGGTTTAGACTCTGTGGTACTGTTAGAGACCAGATGCGAGATGAAGGAGATGTCTCCATGGTGGAGGGCTTCAGCCTCAGTGACTAAGACCAAGAGCACTCTGCCTAGTTACACATCTGTGCCCTAATTTACTTACTGGCAGCGAGAACTAAAAAGGGGCATCAACTCTAGTCGATTTTATCACTGGGGTGTAACTGTCAGGGACAGCTCCGAAAGTGGCAAGGTCCCGGCGTGTGGGACTCGGTGGGACGAATAGCGGCTGTGTGTAGCAGCAATCCTGTTGCGGGGTGAGCGTCCCTGACCACTTAGTCTGAAGTGGGAATGTGAGTTATCATTAAAAGGGAAGGCTACACTACTTGCCTGAAGTGGGAATGTGAGAAGAAGGCTACTTCTTCGGTTCCCACTCCAGCTGTTATTATATACATGCAGGATCGATCACATGGGGCGCGCCATGTCACCCTCACACACAGCCATGGTTCTCTGTTAGAACTTGCTGATTCGGACAACTCCGGAGCGGAATCGGAGACTTAGCGTGGAAGGACCTTGGCCTCAGCGACTCATGCGGAGCGCTGTGCCATTGCTGGTTGTCCTGGGGGTCCCTAATTTCGGATCTAGCAGAGGGAAAGTCTCTTGGGGGGAATTCAGGTCGATTTCAGACTGAGGTTACAAGTTACTAGGTACATTGTATATAAGGAGGGGTCCGGAATCAAAAGGAACAAGGGTAGGACGAAAGGAGACAAAGGGAGATGGAAAGAGGAACAACACCGAGGGTCAAGTGTTTGACTCAATCGTGTTTCCCAAAGGAGGAATGAAGGGCCAAGGCCCAAGGAGGAAGGAAAGAGGATGGGAGTTGGGAATGGCTAGCTGACTGAATAGAAGGAAGCAGCAGCCCAAATAGGAATGAGGGAGAATAGCGGAATTGAAATGGACAATGCAATAGTTGCAAGGTCCGGAGTAAGTCTGGAAAGTCCGAACTCGGAGGTTAAACTCCGGAATATTGGCAAAGGTAATTAAATGGAATGAGCTAACCAATACAATGGGTATAAGCAGAGGTGGGGTCAAAGTCCGAGGTCGGAGCTAAGACCGGAGGTTCCGGAGACGGAGACGCAAACAGGATTCCGGAGCGGAGGTCCGGAGTCAGGAGCATAGGTGTTGTGTACTCATCTGGAAGGTGTCGAGGTTGGGGTCGGACCCGGAATGTTCCGGAGTCGGACTGAAGGTGGTGTTGGAGCCGGAGGTGGGATAACCTCTTGGGAGTCGGCAAGGAGAAGGTGTCAGGGACAGCTCCGAAAGTGGCAAGGTCCTGGCGTGCAGGACTCGGTGGGACGAGTAGCAGCTGTGCGTAGCGGCAATCCCGTCGCGGGGTGAGCGTCCCCGACCACTTAGTCTGAAGTGGGAATGTGAGAAGAAGGCTACTTCTTCGGTTCCCACTCCAGCTGTTATTATATACATGCGGTATCGATCACCTGGGGTGCACCATGTCACCCTCGCACACAGCCACGGCTCTCTGGGTGCCTCCACGGGAGATCCTGAGAGGGCCCGCTGTGGGTGCAGGGCTAGTGCGGTGGCGGTGGCGGCGATATAGGGATGGTAAGATACAGGAGGGGAAATGGGCATGCACGCCGGTGATACATTGAGCAGCGGGAAAGGTGGTCCGTGTAAGAGAGAGAGAGAAAGAGAGAAAGAAAGAAAGAAGAACAGGAGAAAGGAAGAGGGAGAGGAGGGAGGAGCGGTGCGGAGCAGGGAAGCGGAGCGGGGGTCGGGCGGGGCATGTCGGGGCATGCCCTGACAGAAGGTGATGGAAGGGAAGTAGGGCTCTGGAGTTGGTTTCGGAGTTCCGGGAGCCCAGAGCGGAGGTCAGGATTGTATGGATATGACACTCTCCAGGTGCCTCCGCGGGAGATCCTGAGGGGGCCCGCTGTGGGTGCAGGGCAAGTGCGGCAGCGGTGGCGGCGATATAGGGATGGTAAGATACAGGAGGGGAAATGGGCATGCACGCCAGTGATACATTGAACAACGGGAAAGGTGGTGCATGTAAGAGAGAGAGAAAGAAAGAAAGAAAGGAGAAAGGAAAGGGGAGAGGAGGGAGAAGCGGGGAAGCAGAGCGGGGGTCGGGCAGGGTATGTCAGGGCATGCCCTGACAGTAACCTATCTACAAGTTGTGTATATATAGTTACAGCGAGGGTGGGCCCGTGAATGGTGGGACCGAGCAGAGCGGAGCTAACAGGGTTAATGTCATATCCCAGAATCCCGACCCTGCGCACTCCCACCACACCACACCTTCCTAACAACTTCACCATCCCCTACACCATGCCTCCCCACTCCCCAAGTCACCTTCCTTCCTGATTGTCTCAGCTCCGGCCTGGTTGCGGCACACCGAACCTTGGCTACTCCCATCCCGGAAGCTCGGCCCCAAGTCGGAACATCCGGAGACTCCGCATTTGCTCTGATACCCCGACGGACCTCTGACATCCCGTGACATACCCCTAAACCATTTCTCCACCCATTTCATTTATTGGAGTCACCCAACATCCTTCGGATACGCAACTCCGCTTTCGGAGCTACCTGCATCCTTTGGTGACCCCTCTCACATCATCTCTTATTAGTCACCTTCCATTCTTAGCACAACTATCTTCTTCTTACCATTCAGTCAGCTAACCCCCTCTTACCCATTTCTCGTTCCCATTCATCTTCCGGCCTCTTACTCTGCCCCCCTTGACCCGACACCTCAGTTCCCCGTTAAGGATATCGTTTGGGACCTTTCGGTACCTCTCGGTATCATTCGGCACCTTTCGGTGTTCTTCTATTATCATTCGGACTTTGACTAAGTCCTTTCCATTCCCCCTTATAAATACCTGTAGATTAGAACCTGTAGTTTTCTCCTCAGTTCTAATCTCGACTAAAATGCTACCCCAAGTCCCTCTGAGTGAATCCTGGCCCCTTCCTACAAGATACCTCAGACATAAGAAATACAAGGACTAACTGAGACATAACGGAGGCACAGCGCTCCCTCCAAGTCACTGAGGCTGCATCCTCCTTAGAGCCTCTTGTACCATCCAGCAGAACCGGGCTTCCTGGAGAAGCTTCGGTCCACTACCGGAGCTCTTGGATCCCATCTAGTTGAGCCCTGCCTGCATTCGGACTCACACATCATCCCCTACAATCCGGGTTTTTGACAGTTAAACATTAGCCAACTGAATATTACCAATGAGTCGGGTTACGGGGGTTAGCAGAATGGCAGGCTATAACCCATAAACGGAAGAGAGGGACAGGCCCAAAGGTAGACTTGCAGGGCAAGCAAGTGAATTGCCCAGTGGGGGCAGGAGTGTGCTAGCGGACGTCAGAGCTGTCCGGAGGCCTTTGGGGTTCCATACTTAGGGAGGTGTAGGTAATATATTGAATTGGAGGGGTGATGACCATCAAGGGAGTCGGAGGTGATTGCGGAATCCGGAGGCTCCAAGGTTAGTGACAAAGGAGTGGAGGGGATCTGGAGGACCAGAGGTGGATGAGGATGATGGCTGTGGGTGGATATGACAGGTACATCCGAAAGGAGATAGGGAGGGCAGAGCCCAGAGGGGCAGGAGGATGGGGTGAAGTGGGGATGATGACTAACTGGCTAAAATGGAAAGAAGCAGCAGTCCAAATAAGGATGAGGGGAAAGCGTGAAAGATACATTACAAGCGGCGAAAGTGCCAGGTATGGTCTGTGGAGCTTGGAGGTTGCGGAGCTTACGGAGCTTGTGGAGGTGGGGTTGAAAGTCCGAGGAATGTTGGCAATGGTGTTTACATAGAATGAGGTCACCAATGCAATGGACTTAAGCCAAGGTGGGGTCAAAGTCCGAGGTCGGGACCATGATGGAGTCTCAGAGCGAAGGTATGGGCAGTGTCCGAGTACAAGGTATGGGATGGTGGCAGAAGGTCATAACTTGGTGGAGGTTTGGCAGAAGATGGTCAGAGGGAGGAGAGTGATGAGAGGAGTGGGGAGAGGAGTGGGAGGAGAAATGGTGTCAGGTCCGAAGGTGGATTTCGGAGTGGATGGAGGTAGGGACAGAAAGGGAGAAGGTGACGTGAGGAGTGAGGAGGAGGTGTGATGTTCGGTCCGAAGGTGGATATCGGAGCAGATGGAGGTAGGGTAGGACTCCGGAGGTGGTGATGCAGAGGGTCCGGGAGTCGGATTGGGATTGGGCATGTACAGATATGATGAAACGGAAGACCACAAACACCAGCAGTATCACTGTGCTCTCACTGCAATGCATCTCCCTGGTTTCATTTGCTCATGATGATCGCATTCTCAGGTACGTTTCCGTTCTGACCTTACTTAACAAACATGACCCAATGACCCTGGGCCAGGTGCCATGTGGCAGACATTCGAATATTGTGAATGTCCATCTAATACTCTCCTGCTTAGCATCATCCAGTCTGGCTACTTTCCAGGGTCACCTGTAATGCCCCAAGTTGCCTTCCATTTCGATGTCCTTTCGCTGTATTCAGCCTTACATGTGGACTTGTATACCCCAGCTGCCTCCTTTCATGCCGCTTTGTTTGCCATGTTACAAGAGAATGGCTACAAGTTCACCCACAACGTGAGATTCATTTGTTATTTGTCAGGAATCAGCACATTCATGATCTGGCATTCATATAGGACCCCTTTCTCCAGTCGTTTAGTGAGGCAATCACTTGGTTCCAGGCCTTGTGTGATTTAGTAGAGGTTGAAATGGAGAGAGAATTCCTCCATCCCTCATCCCCTGCAGTGCCCGATGCACCACTATGTCATTCTGCGCTGGCTGAGTCCGCCGGGTCCATCCATGCTGCTCCTGCTCACAATGGAGATCCTTCAGTCGCTATGTCCCATGGCATGGTGTCTGTTGACCATGGCATCCCAACCTTCACAGAGATGTCACAGGACCTTCCATTGATGGTCCCTGAGTGAGCAAGGCTCATTCGCAACCCATCTGTCATATCCATCCCTGGCCATCGACTTCCACTCCCTCCAATCCCTCCGGTCTACCTCCACTCCTTCTTCACTAACCTCGGAGCCCCCATATTCCGCAATCACCTTGGTACCTCTCGATGGTCACCACCCCCTCTTTTCAATTTATTACCTATGCCTCCCTAAGTACGGAGCCCCAAAGGCTTCTGGACAGCTCCAACGTCCGCTAGCGCACTCCTGCCTCCGCTGGGCAATACACTCGCTTGCCCTGCAAGCCCACCTTTGGGCCTATCCCTCCTTTCCATTTCTGGGTTATCGCCTACCATTCCGTTAACCCCATAACCCAACTCGTCAGTAATATTCAATCGGCTAATGTCTAACCCCGTTAGCTCCGCTCCACTCGGCTCCGCCATTTGCGGGCCCGCTCTCGTTGTAACTATATATATACTCAACTTGTACATAGGTTACACCTCAGTAATAAAATCGACTAGAGTTTACCCCCCTCAGTTCTGGTTGCCAGTTTAGTAAGTTAGGGCACGGACGTGTTACTTGGCACAGCGCTCCTGGCATAAGTCGCTGAGGCCGAAGCCCTCCACCACAGAGACACTCCTTCATCTCAACCTGGTCTCTGACACCATCCGACACCACCGCCAGCCCATAAGTCCATGTGAGATGTGCCCCTTGGAGGCTTGATATGGGGTAGTTCAGCCAACAAGTTAGTCCTCTCATGGATGTCCTTCGAGAACAGGCATACTAAGTGTTTCCCTAGATGTCCTGATGTCATCATCGCTATGGATGGTAATATGCCACATAGGCAGTACATGTTCATTGGAGGAGACATGGTCCTTCCCTGGAATGAAACCTGTACATTCCTCACTGATGCCAAAAGTGAGGAAGCTGCCCTCCATGTCTCTGATGCACGAGCTGCATCTAGAGGTTGTTCAGAAGAATCTTGTCCCTCATCCCTTGTACTGGATGTGTCATATCCATCCATGGCCATCACCCTCCACTACCTCCGGTCCTTCCAGACTACCTCCGCTTCTTTGTCACTGACCTCAGAGCCTCCAGATTCTGCAATCACCTCCGACTCCCCTGATGATCACCACCCCTTCAATTCAATATATTACCTATGCCTCCCTAAGTATGGAGCCCTGAAGGCCTCCGGACAGCTCCAACGTCTGCTTGTGCACTCCCACCTCTGTTGTGTTAGATCAGGCGGATTTGGATGACTCCGGAATGGAATTGGAGACTTAGCGTAGAAGGACCTTGGCCTCAGCGACTCAGGCAGAGCACTGTGCCATTGCTGGTTGTCCTAGGGGTCCCTAATTTTGGATCTAGCAAAGGGAAGTCTCTTGGGGGGAAATCAAGTTGATTTTGGACTGAGGTTACAAGTTACTAGGTACATTGTATATAAGGAGGGGTCCGGAATCAAAAGGAACAAGGGTAGGATGAAAGGAGACAAAGGGAGCTGGAAGGAGGAACAACACTGAGGGTCAAGGGTTTGACTCAATGGTGTTTCTCAAAGGAGGAGTGAAGGGCCAAAGCCCAAGGAGGAAGGAAGGAGGATGGGAGTCGGGAATGGCTAGCTGACTGAATAGAAAGGAAGCAGCAGCCCAAATAGGAATGAGGGAGAATAGCGGAATTGAAATGGACAATGCAATAGTTGCAAGGTCCGAAGTAAGTCCGGAAAGTCCAAACTCGGAGGCCAAACTCCGGAATATTGGCAAAGGTCAATAAATGGAATCGGCTAACCAATACAATGGGTATAAGCGGAGGTGGGGTCAAAGTCTGAGGTCAGAGCTAAGACTGGAGGTTCCAGAGACAGAAACACAAACAGGATTCCAGAGTGGAGGTCTGGAGTCAGGAGCATAGGTGTTGCATGCTCGTCTGGAAGGTGTCGAGGTTGAGGTCGGACCCGGAATGTTCCGGAGTCGGACCAAAGGTGGTGTCAGAGCCAGAGGTGGGATAACCTCTTGGGAGTCAGCAAGAAGAAGGTGATGGAAGGGAAGTGGGGCTCCGGAGTCAGTTTCGGAGTTCCGGGAGCCTGGAGCGGAGGTCAGGATTGTATGGATATGACACATTGGGAAATTTAGTTGCTTGCCCTGCAAGCCCACCTTCGGGCCAATCCCTCCTTTCCGCTTGTGGGTTATAGCCTGTCATTCCGCTAAACTGTTAGATCATGCAGATTTGGACGACTCCGGAGTGGAATCGGAGACTTAGTGTGGAAGTGTCAGGGCACACCCACCTGACCTGGCCCCAGCTGACCCAGTCCCCTGTTACCCACCTGACCTGGCTCCCCGCTACCCACTCCTTCCCTACTTCCTCTTCCCTTTTCTCTTCCTCTCTTTCTCCCTCCTTTCTCTTTTTTTTCTTTCCTTACTTATTACACAGACGACTTCCCTCCTATCAGTGTACCATTGGCCCGGCTGCAGTATGACATGCCCGGACCCACCAGGTGGCCTCCCACACACCAGGCACTCCTGGGATCTCTTGTGGAGATACCCGGACGGATGTGGCTGTGTGCGCAGATGATGTGGCCTTAACTACATGTATATAAACACAGCCTAAGTGGGAACTGAGAAGCAACCTTCTTCTCACACTTCCCACTTTAGCCTAAGTGGCCAGGGACCTTTGTCTGCTTCGGGCCTGTTGTTACACACGCCTGTGCCACACCCTACCGGGCCCTCAGCCCCGGGCGATATACCTGGATGCTCTCGACCCCTGGTTGTCCCTGACAGCAGAAGAAGGTTTCAACCTCATTTCCCCCCATCTCCCCTGCCATGGTGACGCAAGAACAGTATGACAACTTGCTGGCCCAGTTCCAGGAACTACAGGCCATTGTGATAGCCCAAGCCCAGGGCCAGCCTGCGCACATGCCCAGACCACCCAAGGTCGCCCCCCCCCACCCCCTTCTCGGGAGTCAGCAAGGACCTTGACCACTTCAGGGCCAAATGCGGGATCTATCTCTACGTCTGCATGGCCGAATTCCCCAGCACCCCCTCCCAAGTCCTCTTCATGCTTTCCTACATGAAGGGAGGGACTGCAGGAGTGTGGGCAACGCAACGCACCATGGCACTACTGACAACGGGCTCTCCCACACCCACCATGGACGAGTTCAATGTGGAACTCGATGCCATGTTCCAAGACCTGAACCAGGCGGCCACAGCCCGGCAGAGGTTGGCTACTGTCCAACAGGGGAGTGATCCCATGGACAAGCTCATCCAGGAGTTTGAGATATTGGGGCCCACTTCGCAGCTAGGTGACGTAGGGCTAGTCGACTGCTTCGAGCGGGCAATCAACTCCCGGCTCTGCAAGAGCATCTACCAGCTCCGCCCTATGCCCACCACCTGGTCCGAATGGAAATGTGAGGCCACCCTCCTTGACAGCCAGTGGCAGCGCTTCCAGAGGACAGAGCTGTGCATGCCCTCACCCAAACCCCCTCCCCCACCAGTCCCGCCCATGACTCCCATAACCCGCCCCAGACCAGAGACGAACCCGCACCCAGAGGCCCACCAGACCTGACACTTGCACCTGGAAGACCTCCAAATGTTGATGAAGGGGCTGAGGGGCCAAGTGACGAAAGGATCAGAAGCAAGAGGGAAGGGGCTAGGCACGGACCAAAGAGGGCACCCGGAGACCCAGCCACCCATGAGGGATAGCTCACACAGACGCCATGACGCACGCGAGTCGCTACCAGCACTGAAACTCCACCGAGTCATTGCAAAGAAAAAGAGGAAGGGAGCACCCCCAGCCCGCAAGGATGAGAAAACTGCAGAGATGACCCCAGAGGTAGCAGTGTCCCCACCTGCTATCTACGTCCTCTCCAAACACTCTCCAAGATCCCTCAACCTTGCTGTGAAGCTGACCACCCTGACCACCCTGGCCTCTGTATCTGTGTCAGCACTCCTTGACTTGGGAGCCACCAGGAACTTCGTAAGCCCCGAGTTCGTCCGAAAGCACAGGCTCGAGACCACCCCACTCCCCCAACCCATCCCCATCCGCAACATCGATGGAACCCCAAACGAGAATGGGGCCATAACTGAGGAACTAGAGGCCCTCTTGACATTCAGATGCCATACAGAGCGGGCCCGCTTCGCAGTTGCGAACCTCGGGCGGCAGTCCCTCATCATAGGGCACTCATGGCTGCTGCACCACAACCTGGAAGTGGACTGGGTATGGCAAAAGGTCGCCATGTCCCGTTGCCCATCCTCCTGCCAGCCACCACAAGCATGAAGTGACCAAGACCCCATGCTAGAGCCCGGAGATGGGATCTATGCCACGATCATCCCCCCAGAATGGGGACACAAGCTGAGAGCGACCACCACACCCTCCCAGCGGATGGCCCAAGAAGCCCATGACCCGGAGGCAGAGCCTGTACTGTTTGAAGCATTGGTGCCAGAGCAGTACCAGGATTTCTGGGACGTGTTCTCCAAAGAGGCCTTCGATCAACTGCCTCCCTGGAAACCCTGGGACCATGCCATTGACCTAGTGCCGGATGCCAAGCTCCCTAGAGGGAAGACCTTCCCGCTCTCACGGCCGGAGCAGAAAGAGCTGGATGGGTTTCTGCGAGAGAACCGAATGGGCGCATCCGACCATCCAAGTCCCCAATGGGAGCCCCAGTCTTCTTTGTTAAGAAGAAGGACGGGTCACTACGCCTGGTTCAGGACTACCGGAAGCTGAACGAGATCACAGTAAAGAACTTGTACCCGCTCCCGCTGATTTCTGACATCCTCGCCTGCCTCCGCAATGCCAAATACTTCTCAGCACTGGATCTGTGCTGGGGGTTCAACAATGTCCGAATCAAGGATGGTGATGAGTGGAAGGCCGCGTTTGCGGCCAACCGGGGGCTGTTCAAGCCCATGGTGATGTTCTTCAGGCTATGCAACTCGCCCGCGACCTCCCAAACCATGATGAACGATATCCTCCGGGATTTCATCGACTGGGAGGTTGTCATCTGTTACATGGATGACATCCTCATTTTCACAACTACCCTAGAGGAGCACCAGAGGGTCGTCCAAGAGGTCCTGGAGACGCTGCGAAGGAGGAAGCTCTTCCTGAAGCCAGAGAAGTGCAAGTTCGAGCAGACGCAGATCAAGTACCTCGGACTTGTCATCTCTGAAGGGAGTGTCGTGATGGACCCCGTGAAGGTCTGAGGAGTCCTTGACTGGCTGTCATATCCATACAATCCCGACCTCCGCTCCGGGCTCCCAGAACTCCGAACTCCGACTTCCGGAGCCCTACTTCCCTTCCGTCACCTTCTCCTTGCTGACTCCCAAGAGGTTACCCCACCTCCGGCTTGGACACCACCTTTGGTCCGACTCCGGAACATTCCGGGTCCGACCCCAACCTCGACACCTTCCAGACGAGTACGCAAAACCTATGCTCCCAACTCCGGACCTCCGCTCCGGTATCCCGTTCACATCTCGTCTCCGGAACCTCCGGTCTTAGCTCCGACCTCGGACTTTGACCCCACCTCCGCTTATACCCATTGTATTGGTTAGCTCATTCCATTTAATTACCTTTGCCAATATTCCGGAGTTTAACCTCCGAGTTCGGACTTTCCGGACTTACTCCGGACCTTGCAACTATTGCATTGTCCATTTCAATTCCACTATTCTCCCTCACTCCTATTTGGGCTGCTGCTTCCTTCTATTCAGTCAGCTAGCCATTCCCGACTCCCTTCCTCCTTCCTTCCTCCTTGGGCCTTGGCCCTTCATTCCTCCTTTGGGAAACACCATTGAGTCAAACACTTGACCCTCGGTGTTGTTCCTCTTTCCATCTCCCTTTGTCTCCTTTTGTCCTACCCTTGTTCCTTTTGATTCCGGACCCCTCCTTATATACAATGTACCTAGTAACTTGTAACCTCAGTCCGAAATCGACTTGAATTCCCCCCAAGAGACTTTCCCTCTGCTAGATCCGAAATTAGGGACCCCCAGGACAACCAGCAATGGCACAGCGCTCCGCCTGAGTCGCTGAGGCCGAGGTCCTTCCATGTTAAGTCTCCGATTCCATTCCGGAGTCGTCCGAATCCGCAAGTTCTAACACTGGCCCACCCCAACCAAGGTAAAGGAAGTACAGTCCTTCCTGGGGTTTGTGAACTTCTACTGCCAGTTCATCAGAGACTTCTCTGAGAAGGCCTGCCCACTTCACGCACTGACCTGTAAAACCAAAGTCTGGAACTGGGGCCCAGACGAAGACCATGCCTTCCATACCCTTAAGGAAGCCATCACCACTGCCCCTGTCCTCTCCTTCCCCACCGATTCCGGCCGCTTCAGGCTCGAGTGTGACGCCTCCAACTTCGCAACCGGTGCAGTTCTCTCCCAGCTCCAGTCGGATGGGGAGTTCCACCCAGTAGCGTTCATGTCCAAAAGCTTCACAGACGTGGAACGCAACTACAAGGTATACGACAAGGAGATGCTCGCAATTGTCCGAGCCCTTGAAGAGTGGTGGCACTTCCTGGAAGGTGCCAAGGAGAAGGTCGAGGTTTACACAGACCACCGCAACCTGGGGTACTTCCGCACAGCCCAGAGGCTGAACTGACATCAAGCACGGTGGTCCCTCTTCCTCTCCCACTTCTACTTCACCCTCATCCACTGCCCAGGGAAACTCATGGGGAAACCGGATGCGCTCTCATGATGTGCTGACCACCTGAAGGGGAGAGATGACGATGAGGGACTGACACTCCTCCACCCGGGCTGGTTTGAGGCCCGCGCGACAGAGGCAGTCTCAGTGGAGGGTGAGGAAGCAGATATTCTGGAGAGGATACGAGAAGCGAAGGATCATGATGAACGGGTGGTGAAGGCCATGAGGGAATTGGGAGAAGGGACGCTGAGGTCGGATGAGTGGGAAAAACAGGGAGAGTTGGTCCTCTACCAGGGTAGGGTGTATGTTCCGAAAGACCCACAACTCCGCCACGATCTGGTACAGTTACACCTGTCAGGAACGTGTTAGATGCGTATCCAGGTGACCCACAAGGCACGCGAAGTCATCCAGGCTCGTAAGGTCGGGGGGCAGGACTTTAGCTTCAGCAACTTGGGTGGAGTGCTGCACTTCATGATGAGGAGAGGAGTCTAGAGGGGGGATATACGAACTGAGGTACATCTGGTGTAACCTACACGCATTATAAACATGGGTAACTAAATAAGACCGGCCCGGAAGGAGTGGTGGATCAAGCACGATATTAATGAATGAAGAAAGAAACAAATAGTTAATATTGGCAAACTTGGTCAACAAAAGGCAAGCAAGGAACAAAAGGAGGAACAATAGTCCGCAAGCAGACAAAAGAGAAAAGGCCATCCAGCCGTCTAGCAAGCCGTCTGGCTGGTGGGTGGACAACAATGAAGCAGGCAACCTAGGTTGGAAGGTACACATGCGGGGGAGGAAGTGCAGATGAGGGTGACAGGTGGATGGATGGATGGACGGATGATGATGATAGCAGGTGGGATGGGCCAAGTGGCACTAGGACGCATTGACAGAAGTGACAGATATGTCGGGTCGTGACAGTATCCCCTTCTTAGGGCCAATGCCCCTGGAGGCCCAATTGGTGCACGTGGGAATCGTTCGGCCAATTCCGAATTTTGAGTCCGCGTGTGAAATCAAACATTCTCTCCATCAATTTGACTAAGTCCAGTCATTACTCAACAGCTCTACTCAATACCCTGCCTTCATGTCCAAACATCTTGACCTCCTCAACATCGCATCCTGGGAGGAAGAGGATATCCAAGAGGCGATGGATGACGAGGAGGATGATTGGGACGAGGATGGGGGTGACGTGGAGAAGTGGGGTGAGGCGATTGTTGATGCCCTCAGGGAGCTGACCGATGCTGTGAAGCAGTTGCCCAGCGAGGTTGCCAAGATTACGCAGGAGGAGAGGTTGAGGAAGAAGAAGGAGAAATCGGATGGTGGGGGAGCGGGTGACCCACCCATGTATACTTCCTGTGGTGTGGGTGCGTCGCCCTGAAATCTCATCATTTTTTTATTTTTTGTATATACCTCCATTTGTGCCATACCCTAGTCAAACATGGCCAGTTGAGCACTCTAAGAAAAGTGAGGGCCCGGCTTGTCAGGATACAGCGCATGGAAGTCGAAACCAAGTCAGAGGCATGGCCATGCTCTGTGGCCGGCAACCAAGAAGTCTCATCTGTCCCATCATACCCAAGCCAACGTACCAGGTACAGTAACTTACAGTTATGATGCCTACGATCCAACTTTGAATCTAGTATTTCAGCAATCTCATACTCAGGTTCACCGTCGATCTCAACGGGCGGAGGTGGAGGTTGTACGTGGTTGGGAATGGTGTTGGGGATGGCTGGTTCGAGTTGGGACACATGAAAGACCGGGTGCACAGCTCTCATAGTCTCAGGAAGGCGGATGGTGTGGGAGTAGGTTCCTGGCGCAGCGATGATCTCGAAGGGCCCGAGATTCTTTTCTGAGAGTTTCTGAGAGTTTCTTCGAGGGTCGGGTGGATCTAAAACACTTAGCCTTAACAAAGACCAATGTACCAACCTCGAAGTCGGGTGTGGGTGAGCGTCTAGCGTCCGCAGGGCCCTGATATCGTCGTTGCACTGAGGACATTTCCTCACGTAGGAACTGATGTAAAGAATCGAGGTCAACTGAGTACTCTTGAGCATGTACTGAAGTCAAGTCTCGTTCCGGATGGACGGAGAGGGTTGGATGGTATCCCTTGTTGGCAAAGAACGGAGAGACGCCAGTAGTAGCATTGGGGGCATTGTTGTATGCGAACTCAGCCAGGGGCAATAACTCAGCCCAATTGTCCTGCTGGTAGTTGCAATACACCCGAAGATACTGTTCTAACGTCTGGTTCATCCGCTTGGTCTGACCATCCCCTTCTGGGTGATAACCCAAAGTAAAGTGAAGGCGGATGTCAAGAGCCTTACCTAGAGAGCGGAAGAAATGGGATACAAACTCGGATCCTCGATCCGAAGTGATGTGAGAGGGTACCCCGTGTTTCGAGAATACATGGAGGAGGAACAGCTTGGTGAGACCGGGTGCATCAATGGTATCGTGCGTAGGAATAAAGACACACTGCTTAGAAAGACGGTCAACGACTACCAGGATGGCCATGAAGCCAGAGGATGGAGGAAGCTGTTCAATGAAGTCCATGGATATCGAGTTCCACAGGCGACCAGGGACAGGGAGTTGTTTCAGCAAGCCATAGGGCTTGTGACGAGGGACCTTGGCATGGGCGCAGGCAGTACAGGACGAGACGTAGTCCTTAACAAATGAACGGATACCCGGCCAAGTGTACTCTCGACGGACCAGATCCAATGTGCGGTTCTGACCAAAGTGTCCGGAGAGTGGATGGTCATGCTTGTATCTCAAGATCCTGAGACGAAGATCGTTTGCGTCCGGTACGTAGATATGCTTGTCGAGCCTTAATAGGCTGTCCGCATCTAAGGACCAACGAGGGTCTGCAGGGATAGGACCAGAGAGATATTCAGCAACAGAGGAGTCGGATGGCAGGGCAGTAATGATGTCCTTGTGGATAGCTTCGACGTCAACCATAGAGCTGGCCCGGAGGACTGGAGTGGCTAGACAAGTGGCTCATAGGGAGGCTGAGAGCTGTTCTGTGGTGAAGACAGGGCAAAAATTCTGCGGATTGATGTGGGTGTAGTCTCTATCCCCTTCTTTGGGGTAGACGTCCCAGCGTCTAGTCAATGCATCAGGTTTCGCACCAAGTCTTCCCGGACGGAAACAGACAACCATGTTAAACTGCGAGAGAAACTCTGACCAGCACGCCTGCCTGCAGGTCAAGAGTTTGGTAGTGGTGAAATATTCCAAGTTCTTGTGATCCGTGACAACATCGATTGGAGTGCCAGAGCCTTCAAGATAGTGTTGCCAAGAGCGGAAAGCTTCAAAGATAGCCAGGAGCTCCTTATCATGGGTATCGTAGTTGAGTTCGGGCGCTGTCAGCATTCTTGAGCGAAAAGCAACTGGGTGAATCTCATCATCCTCACAACGGATGGAGAGAATACCTGAGATTGCATAGTCGGACACGTCAGTTTCAACTATTAGCGGATGATCAGGTAACCAGTGAGTAAGGATGGGGGCAGATGTGAAAGCTTCTTTGAGGCGAAGGAAGGCGGAACGACACTCATCAGAGAAAGACCAAGCCACATTTTTACCGGTGAGTCTGGTCAGTGGAAGAACTATACTGGAATAATCATGGATGAAATGGCGATAGAAGTTTGCAAATCCCAAAAGTCCTTGACCTTACGGGGCTCAGGCCAATCCTGAATGGATTGAATCTTTTCGGGCAACATGGACAAACCAGTCGGCAAAAGGATGTAGCCCAAATACTCCGTAGTGTCAGTTGAGAATTCACACTTCTGCAGATTGGCAAATAACCCGTGCTTGCGTAGCCTACTCAGGACCTCCTGGATGTGATCCTCATGCTGAGTCTCATCTTCTGAATAGACCAGGATGTCGTCCAAGTAGACTACCACGCGAGTGTCGAGAAGATCAGCAAAGATGGTATTGACGAAGCACTGAAAGGCTGTGGGTGCGTTGGTCAAACCGAATGGCATGACGAGCCACTTGTAGGATCCGTAGTGCGTGTGGAACGAAGTCTTCCACTCATTGCCTGCTGCTATCCGTACCAAGTGGTACGCATGGTGGAGGTCAAGCTTGGTGTAGATCTTTGCATGGCTAGGAACGTCTAGGAGGTCAGAGATACGTGGCAGCAGATACCTATCTTTCTTTGTGATCTTGTTGAGGCCCCTGAAGTCCACACAAAGACGCAGAGAACCGTTTTTCTTGCGGACGAAGAGCACTGGTGCGGCGTGGGTTGAAGACGAAGGATGGATGAAACCGGACACCAAGTGCTCATCAAGGAATGTACAGAGAGCCTCAAGCTCAGACTGGGACAGGGAATACAGGGTGCCAAGGGGAGGATGGTAGCCTTCCTCTAACTCGATCTTCAGGTCATATTCACGGTGCAGCGCGAGAGTATTGGCTTTACTCTTACTGAAGACATCCGCAAACTCATGATAAGCCTTGGGAACAGTTGAAAGGTTGACAGGATCAGATGGAATAGAAGTCGAGCGCAACTCTGCTATAGTGGACAGATTTTTCAGGCAGAAAGTGACGGACCCATTGAGTCGGGCGGTCCAGGCGAACACAGCCGGACTGACGATCTCGATGGTGATTGCCTGACGGACAGATGGACACTGTGGGTCGGAGGTCGGATTCCCTTGCGTTGGGACTGGGTCCACAACTACTGGAGGAGAGCTCAGGGTGGTTGGACTGGATTGCTCAGATGTCCGGAAGGTTATACTGCTCAAGACCCAGTCACTCAACGGATTGTGTTGGGTGAGCCAGTCATGTCCTAGGACGATAGCGCAAGAGCCATCCAACGATGTGACATAACATGTCATCGGAGTAACCTCACCAGTGGCGAATCGGATGGGCAGATTGACAGCTTGGGTGATCATGGAGTTCATGGTACCGTCAAACAAACAGAGTTGCAGAGGCACGACAGGATATGTGGAGATGTGGTGTTTATTGATGAAGGATGTATCTACAAATGTGTCAGAAGATCCTGAGTCAATAAGAGCGGAAAAGTTTCCAGATGGAAGAGAAGAAGGAAAAGACATATTTTTACGGGGTTCAGACCCCCCGGAAGAAGGAAACAGAGCAGAGCTGGGAGCATTCTCCCTTGAAGCAGAGAACAGATCAGAGCCGGGAGCACACTCCCTTGAAGTTGGAAATCGACCATCATCAGAACAAGGAGAAAAAGAGATCGGAACAGAAAGAGAATGAAGAGCGGATAGTCCAGACGCGTTCAAGTGCAGGACTCTAGACGTACAAGGAGGGTCAGCGTGACCAACCGGTCGTACGGGGCCCGGAGGGTCACTATCTAGTTTTTTTCCTCGTCCGAATCCACCACAGAATCCGCAACATCTTCAGCCTGGGCTGCCCTAGCTTTGGCTGCACGGGAGGAGGATTTAGGACACTCTTTGGCCACATGCCCAGAGCGCCCACAGAAGAGGCAGAGGTTGTTCTTGAAGTGACGCTGGCGTTCTTCTTTGGTGAGCTTGCCACTCTTGTCAAGCTTCGAGGACAGATCAGAGTCGGGTTGCTTTCCCTTAGACTTTTTAGGGTCCTTGGTAGAGCGATCAGCAGAGGTGGAGGGGTCGGACGTGGAGTCAGGAGGGTTGGAGGACTTAGAGTACTTCGAGTTCTTGCCCGATTTCGCGTTCTGCTTGGAGGAGTCAGGTGAGGTGGCTTGATCTCTCGGATGGTGCAACAACTCGCCCTTGCGCTCCCAATATCGTCCATTGATATCTTGGGCAAGAGAGCGCATGTCATGCAGCGAGCATGGCTTACCATAACAAGTGATCTCATCCTTGATCCTATCCGGCAACCCATTGTAGAAATGGTGCCTCAAGGCAACCTCACCGTATGTTAGATACTGATCCGGGGTCGGGCACCGAAGGTCGCCGATGCGGACCGCTAAGGGCCGCGATGGCCGCGATGCCTCAGACAAGGCCCGAGGGTAGGGCATTTGGCCTCAGCAACTCTAAAGGGAGTGCTGTGCCCCCTAGTTGTCTCTTGGCCCTCATTTCAAACTTACTGGGGCTGCCTTGTTGGGGTCAGGGCTTGGGGTCGTGGTCAAGTCGATATTAGAGCTAAGGTACAATAAAGTATCATACAGGATATATATAGGAAGAAGAAATGAATGGAAGCGGACCCGGGCCGGAGGCCGAAGGGTCCGGAAGCAAACAAGAAGAAGGAGCGGGGTTGGCCGCATAGCGGCCGGCAATGACCGAGGGTCAAAACAAACAATAATAGATAAATAAAGGAAAGAGCGTAGGGCCGCGATAGCGGCGATGGTATCGTAGCGGCGCTGGACTCGGAGTTGGGCCGGAGTCGGGCGCGGGGATGATAGCGGCCCTGTAGGGGCCAAGTGGGCAGGGTAGGGGAGTCGCGCTGGGCACGGTGCCGGAGGCGGACTCAGGGTGGGGAGGTTGGTGCAGCAGCGGGGGAGTTGGCCAAGTGTAGGGGAGCCTAGGGGCAAGCGGGGAAGTGAGCAGGGAGTCCTCAGGGAGGATAGGGCTGAGGTTGGGGCTCGCACTCACGCTCGCATAGCGGGAACGGGCTCGGGTGGCATCGGGACGGGCGGCTAACGGGCCGGAATGCACGGCCGTGACACCGTATCCGGGTAACTGTGAAGCATTGCGATTAAACTCAACGATGTACTTGGCGATTCTGTGATTATCCGACATGGTCAGGGTACTTAGACGATGTTCAGCATCACCAAATGGGTCGTGCAGGCCGAAGTTCTCTTCGAGTTCTCGGACGAAGAGTTCATAGTCGTCCATCCAATGTGGACGGCGATGCAGGTTACCATGAAGTTCAGGCTCGAACCAACTCAGAGCAATCCCCTTGAGGAATGATGTGGTGTAGATGACTTTGGTACGCTTGTTGACAAACGCTTGGGGGCGGTTCAGGAAGTTGAGTTCGCACTGAACAAGGAAGGTACGGAGTTTCTGAGGGTCAGTACCATCAAATTGGTCAGGCTCACGAAGCTTCGTCCTACGGCTGGGGTCTGGGGGTTGACAAGCAGCAGTGGTTGAATGGGCCAGGGCAGCAATAGCGTCCATCAACTGGGCCAACACACAGCTACCCGGGTCATCTGGCAGCTGATCCTCAGGTGGATCATCACCACCGTCATCACCACCACCACCATCACCGTCACCACCACCGTTACCACGGTTGGGTGGGGCGTCTGGCAGGTCCAGAGGATTAGCAGGATCAGGACGTGGAGTAGGGTTACAAGAAGCTTTGGGGTCATAGTCATCAGCTTGGCTGTCTGGATCGACATCTCTCTCTCAACAGCAGCCGCCTCATCATGGTCTTGGAATATGGAACGACGGAATCGACGGGAGGGTGCTGGAGTGGAGGAGGAGGTAGGGTCGTCACAGTTGGCCATAAAGCTTTGGAATGGCAGATGTTCAGAAGGGTCTATATCGTGTCTGTGCAGAAGTTCTTCAAGTGTACCGAGACCTGGAAGCCTAGAAGAACCAGGTTCAGTGCACGTCTGCAAACAGGTCTGATAAGCTCTAGACATAGTTCAGTGAAACAATGATAGAGCAAGGAAAGAACGTAAGAGCGATTTGAGTTCGTATATACTGTCAGGAACGTGTTAGATGCGTATCCAGGTGACCTGTGGGGCGTGCGAAGTCGTCCGGGCTCGTAAGGTCAGGGGGGCGGGACTTTAGCTTCAGCGACTTGGGTGGAGCACTGTGCTTCGTTCTTACGTTGGTGTCCCAATTTCAGACAGAAGCCTTATGATGAGGAGAGGAGTCTAGAGGGGGAATCCAAGTCGATATACGAACTGAGGTACATCCGGTGTAACCTACATGCATTATAAACACAAGTAACTAAATAAGACCGGCCCGGAAGGAGTGGCGGATCAAGCACGATATTAATGAATGAAGAAAGAAACAAATAGTTAATATCGGCAAACTTGGTCAACAAAAGGCAAGCAAGGAACAAGAGGAGGAACAATAGTCCGCAAGCGGACAAAAGAGAAAAGGCCATCCAGCCATCTAGCAAGCCATCCAGCTGGCGGGCAGACAACAACGAAGTGGGCAACCTAGGTTGGAAGGTATGCGCGCGGGGGAGGAAGTGCGGATGAGGGTGATGGGTGGACGGATGGATGGACAGATGATGATGATAGCAGGCGGGATGGGCCAAGTGGCACTAGGATGCGTTGACGGAAGTGACAGATATGTCGGGTCGTGACAACACCACGACGAGCAGGCGACAGGGCACCCAGGGTGATGGAAAACCTTGGAGCTCGTCTCCTGCGACTACTGGTGGCCTTGGATGGCAGAGTATGTCGGACGATACATATGTTGTAACAGGGATTTGCCGGTGTACCATAAACGAGCCAAATCCCGTGATTCTACCATGCTCAACAAACTCCCCATGTCCTAGACACATAACACACACCCTCACCCACTTCTCATACACACACCTTATTTTTCTGATTCCATTTCCGGTGTCTAGAGCCCAATGTTTCTATTTCCTTATTGTCATGTGATGTTCTTTCCTTATTTGTTTATCGGACTCTTCCGTGACCCACTGTACAGTTTGGTAGAGAGTATCAGCACCACACTCTAGAAGACCAAATATACCCATTCAGACCTGACCCTCAGTGAGATTTCTATCCCCCCTCCTTCCTGTTGTGAGTCTAGTTGGATAGACCCGTTACAACATGGATGCGACACCTGTAACTGTTGAACAGTAACTTGCAAAAAGTGTAATGGTGGTTCATTAACTGTCATGGAAGTCATGACATTTCATGAATGGTCACCAAACTTCATGAAGTGTCATACACAGTCATGCTGGTTCATGACAAACCATCATGGAATTTCATGAGATGTCATGAACCTGCATGGGGGGTCATGATTGCTCATGACTTAAGTGGTTCCAGGCAGGTTTTGAGTGGTTACATGCCTGTCTATGAAGTGTCATGAAGTGTCATGAGCCTTCATACAGGATCATGGACCCTCATGGACCTTCATGAATCACTATGAGTCTTCCCAAGAATCATTGTGATTGATCATAAATTAGGATTGTTGGTACAAGAATGACAGTTGGGGGCATAATGGTTAATTACATGTTACCCTTAAGTTGAAAGTGATATGAAAGCATCACACAAGAGGGGGTTGCTCTAGTTGATTTCAGACTAAGGTCCCTGAAAGCATTTACAAGGTATAAATAAGGGAGAGAAATCATGGGAAGGGCCAGTTGGTCCAGTGCAGAAATGAGTGGGGATTATCAAAGACAAGAACCCAGGTGAAGAATGAATAAGTAAAATATTGACACTTGATCTGCTACTATATTGGCACCCAGGTTGTCAGTTGCCTCCCTACTTTGCCTCTTTGTTTAATTGTTCATTCCACTCTCATTCATTCTCTCACTTTCTGTCTCCCTGGTTCTTGTCCCTCATTTAGTTTGTCATGTTCACCACTCTGCCTCCCATTCAGGTGCCAGACTGACCAGCCCCTCTTCTGTTCTCCCTTTCGTATTTATGCATTGTAGATAGGATACTACTTATATACCCCAGTTTGAATGTCAACTAGAATACCCCCCAAGTCCTCTTGTCCATAGTTGTCAGGGACAGCTCTGAAAGTGGCAAAGTCCCAGCATGGGGGACTCAATGGGATGAGTAGCGGCTATGCATAGCAGTGGTCCTGTCATGGGGTGAGCATCCCTGACCACTTAGTCTGAAGTGGGAAAGTGAGAAGAAGGCTGCTTCTTCTGTTCCCACCCCAGGTGCTGTTATATACATGTGGCTGAGGTCACATGGAAGGAGCCATGTCATCTCTGCACACAGCCGCACCCCTCTGGGTGTCTCTGTGGGAGATCCTGGGGGTGGCCACTGTGTGGGTGGGAATGTGTGCAGTGGGTGCAGTGATAGGGGCAGTGGCATTAGGGTGTAGTGGTACAGGAGGGGTGTGCAGTGTTCCCAGGTATGTGGGTGCACTGGTGGTACACAGAGAAAGAGGAAACAGGAACGGTGAGGGGAAGGTGAGATAGGAGGAGCAAGAAGCGATGGCCGGGGAAGTGGAGTAGGGTGGCACGGTGCGGCATGGGGTCAGGCAGGGTACGCCCTGACAATAGTTCACCTCTGACTTCATCTTCACTTGAGCCTACATCGCCACCAGGTTCCCTCCACTACACCTGAATACAGGATAGCCTAGAGCATGTGGCACAATACTCCCACTGAGTTGTTGAAACCAACATCCCAACCCCCTGACACGTTGCAATGGAGTAACCTATCAGCTAAGTGATCACTCACACTGCCATACTCTGCTCCACTTCCCACAAATACCCTCAAGCACTGTTTCTGACACCAAGCAGCAAAGGTGGCTGGAGGAAAAGCAGAGTTCAGTGCAGTGCCAATACAAGTCCATGAGTTGGAGGTTGATCAGTCAGTGCTGTCACAAATAAGGTCTGTCACATGACAATTCATAAGTGCTTGTGACATCTCATGCATTGACTCATCATACATGTTCATGGAGCATTATGAATGTCCATGATGCATCATGGGACATTATAGCATTTTACATTATGGGGAAAGGTCAAAATAAACATATGACACTCCATGACACTCCATGAACCTTCATGACCTGTCATGAAAGATCATGAGGGTTCATGAACATCATGACCACTCATGAACCTCCATGAGGCATCATGTCATATTGTGTCACCAGCAGTCATGAACCTTGTCAGCACATGATGGTTCATGACGGTTCATGAAATTTGGTGACAGTTCATGACAATTTGTCATAAACTGTCATGAAATCCAAAATTTTCAATGTAAAAAATGTCTGATTCAATTCAATTGTCATGACATGTCATGAGGGGTCATGAAATTTCGTGACATGTCATGACTCCTCATGATTTCATGACACAGGATTACACTTTTGGAGAGTACCTCCCATTGAAGGAGTGGAGCTGGATCACCTTATGTAACCAGTTTCCTATGTCCAATAACAATATTAGAGTTTGTGCTGATTTGCATACTGACCGTGTTTTGGTTGCCAAATATATAATTGTTCACTGTCTAAACAACAATAAACACCCCCCAACAATCTCACCTGACGTATAGATCGTCTATGGATAAAATTCTATATTGACTTTACTATGATTTCTAGTCAATATTTGTCAGGGACAGCTCCGAAAGCAGCGAGGTCCCGGCGCAAGGGACCCGATGGGACAGACGTTGGCTATGCATAGCGGCGGTCCCATCGCGGGGTGAGCGTCCCCGACCACTTTAGTCTGAAGTGGGAAGTTGAGAAGAAGGCTGCTTCTTCTGTTCCCACCCCAGGCACTATTATATACATGCAGTTGGGGTCACGTGGGAGGAGCCACGTCATCTCCGCACACAGCCGCACTCCCCTGGGTATCTCTGCGGGAGATCCTGGAGGTGTGCCGCTCTGTGAGCAGGAATGTGCGCGGCAGGTGCGGCGATCGGGGAAGCAGGGTTAGTGTCAGGGACAGTGTTGTGGGGACAACTCCGTGTACCGCAAAAAGTCGGATTCTACAGAATTTGGTCACCAACACGCACTACATATCTGCTGACGCTCCCGATACTCATTCTATCACTATCCAACACTCCATACACTCACTCCATATTTTTCCATATTTTCCCCATCATTCCCGACAACCCCAAGCAAAATTCCCATGCCCAACCATGCTGCCAATTTCACCCCCTCTCTAGATCTCCATAACCACACATACAAACCAGCCGTTTTTCTACCCGATAGTGATGCTCTACCATCCTTCTTCACCCCCGGAGCATTTCCCAGAATGGCAATCCCATACCCACGGAGTATAGTCTCACGTGGTCTTGACAGCACCTGTCAATGGCCACATCTCAAGAAGTACTGCACCAATTGGGATGAATAAGGGCTCGTTGGAAAGCTGGAGACGAGGAGGTTGCTGACGGAAGGATAGGCGGGCGCTGCGGCGAAGTGTTGCGGAGTTAACCTTCACAATTCCCATTTCGGACCCGTTGTCACATTTTCCCCATTCATTCATATTTCTTTTATTGTTTCTTTGTTCCCAATTGGATATTCATCATTTACGGTTGCCTAACGGCCCGTTTACATTCCCCCAGTCCATTCATTCCATTTCCAACATATATAAACTAGATAACAGCTTGTACATAACATGTTAGAACGGGGCGGAAACAGACAACTCCGGAGTGGAATCGGAGACTTAGTGTGGAGGGACCTTGGCCTCAGCAACTCAAGCGGAGCACTGTGCCATTGCTGTTTGTCCATTTGGTCCTTAAGGTGAGCAGGAAGTCTCTAGGGGGCATTTCAGGTCGATTTCGGACTAAACCAAAACGAGTATGTACAAGTGCCGATATATATAATGGAAGGGGCAAAAGCACAAGGAAAACAAAGGGTAACCGAATCGGAACGAAGACGTCCGAACGGGAACAAAGGGTAGAAGGAGTGGAGTGGTACCGAAGGTCATAAGGCAGGACCTGTGATACGTCCGAAAGGAGGTAGGGAGGGCGAGGCCCAGAGGGGCAGGAGGATGAGGGGAAGTGGGGTTGATGACTAACTGGCTAGAATGGGAAGAAGCAGTAGTCCAAATAGGGATGAGGGGTAAATGTGAGAAATACATTACAAGCGGCGAGAGTGCCGAAGGCAATCCGCGAAGCTCGGGGGTTGCGGAGGTTACGGAGGTTACGGAGGTGGGGTTGAAAGTCCGAGGGATATTGGCAATGGTGTTTACGTAGTATGAGGTCACCAATGCAATGGACTAAGACCAAGGTGGAGTCAAAGTCCGAGGTAGGGACTATGATGGAGGCTCGGAGCGAAGGTACGAGCGGTGTCCGAGTGCAAAGTACGGGACAGCGGTGGAAGGTCGTAACTTGGCGGAAGGGTGGCGGAGGAGTACCAGAGGGAGGAGAGAGGGGGAAGGTAAGGAAGAGGGAGTGGCGGAAAGGAGAGTTGTCAGGTCCGAAGGTGAGTATCGGAGTGGACGGGGGAAGCGTAGGAGGATGACGGGAGGGTGGAGGTGTTGTGAAGGGGGAGCGGAGTAGGAGAAGGAGGAGTAGTAGGAGGGTGGCGAGAGGGGCGGTGTTCGGTCCGAGGTGAGTATCGGAGTGGACGGAGATAGGGTCGGAGAGGTAAGGAAGAGGTGTGTTGCCAGGACCGAAGGTGAGTATCGGAACGGCAGCGGTAGGTTATGACTCCGGAGGTGAAGAGGGTGGAGGTCCGGAAGTCGGGTCGGGGTCGGTATGCACGGATATGACATAACAAGTGAGTATTGAATAGACCCGTGAAGGGACAAGCAGAAGTTGCATCCAAGTGGCAAAGACGCCATCCACGACCCTAACGCCCCCTCTGAGCTAGTTGCTCACGTCTAAGACCCCTCACATCATAATACTCAGCCTTGACGTCCAAGAGAGACGTAGGTGAGTGTTTGTTTGAGGTTTTTGCAGACTCAGTAGCACCCACGGACCAAAACCCGGCCCAATGAACCACACCCGCGCACACTACCACCCTCCCCCTTCTCTCTGTCTCGAGTCTAGGCGATAGACCCGTTACATAGCAGCGTAGCGCTTGGCGCTAGTGGCCCAGACGGCAGTGGGGCGGTGAGACCGTATAGTGGGCAGCCCTCACTTGGGCTTACATCCCTGTGTGGCTTCTTAGGCTGAAGTGGGAAATGCATTGTTATTAGGGTGGGAAGCTAAACTAAACTAGGGTACTTCCCTGAAGCGGGAAATGAGAAGAAGGTTACTTCTTCGGTCCTGCTTCGGCTTAGTTTATATACATGTGTGAACGGGTCATGTGGAGGTGCCACGTCACCCTCGGACAAAGCCGGGTTACTGCAGGTGGGTCCACAGTTGATCCTGAGTGTTGGAGGGGAGATACAAGTGGGAGTGCGTGGCATGTCCGGCATTGCAGTGCCCCTACGGGGTGCTCAGCGTCAGATGTGTCCATGCTACAAGTGTAGGAAAGAAAGAGAGGTCGTCTGTATAAAGATAGAAAAAGAAAAAGAGAAGAAGGAAAGAAGAGAGAATGAGAGGATGAGGCAAAAGGAAAGGAGGTGGCGGCGGTGTAGGAGAAATAACAGCCACACTATGGAAACCCATTATGGAAATATGCCAGATAAATCACAAAACCTCATACGACAAGTAGATATGAGAACATAGAAGGACCTGAATTTTAACGAATTTTACGAATTTTTACGAATTATTATGACTATACACGATAAATCGAAAGAAAGGAAAATAGCAAAAATACTTCAAGCTTACCATCAACGAGATGGAATTCTCAGGGGAATTTATAGCAAATATTAAACCAAGAATTAGGACAATCGACCAAGATTTGACTATAAAAACAATCAGAGAACCTCCACGGAAACTACTTTCCCACATCCGCACACATAGCCAAGGATGGAAGTACCACGGAACAAGGATTCCTCAGGAACTAATGCGAAATTCAAAGTCGTGTTTATAATAGGAAATGTAGATGTCCCCCAAACGGACCCAATGAAAGTAATTACAGGGGAAACTACCCATAAACGACGGAGATATGACTAAAACTCCTGCAAAACAAGGACAACGTCTAAAAGGCAAGTGCGAAGATTAACCAGTAACGACCGAGACAAGCTTGATAGCCCATTAGAAAGGAAGGGATCTAATCTTAATCCTCCCAAATTTTCATAATAAAAGGATCATGCATTAATGAGATATCCAATAACGGGAATAGCGACATCAAAAGTCCGAGCTCAGGGAAAAGACGATGTTTGCGTAGGATCCATAATTAAAGCATACAACGAAATTTACACGGAAATTATGAAAAATGGGGAACTATAGTTGTGCAAATTTTCAGCCCAAACGGTCCAGCCGTTGTGAAGTTATACCCATGACGGGAATATAGAAATCCGCATCATGTGTAATGACACGTGAGGGTGGCGATGCGCAGGGAACTGGCCATCGGAACCGAGATCCGCACTTCGGCAGATTGCGAAGACCAATTTCCATCCAAATAAGGAAGAGCCCGGTCAAAACAAAGCACGGAAAGTGCAAAACAACCTTAGATCATGAGGGAAAAATCTGAAATAAATCACAGAAGCCCATATGAAAGATATAAACACCTGCGCATATCATAAATCCCAAACAATTAAATGGAAATGGCGCCCACATACGAACGACTATGGGAACGACACACATGATTACCAAATGTGCACGCGAACTTTGCTAACTCAACGAATACCAGGAAATAGGACACAACCTTAGTACCATTGGAAAGGTGGGAATAAATGAAAATTTATGATACCAAGAACGTGAGAAAACATCCAGAAATGAATGAGATACAAGGACATGAAGTTAGAAACCTGAAAATGCGTGGGAAGACAGCTTCAAGAGGTCCAGAGTCCTAAATAAAATACATAAAAATATGATATCTTCAAGGACGACCTACTATAACAACGAACAATACATATGGAGGATTAGGATGTGATAATACAAAGGGGAATCAGGGAATATGAACGAAATTCACAAAAACCACTAAACTACGATGGACCATGGCGGGAATTTTAGGGAACGATATTCTAATGAAGTGGAGAGCTATAACACATTCGTTTGAGTAATTCTTGACTACTAGCAACTTTTTCTTTCAGTTAATAATTCACTCATTTACCATTTCAGTCTCATTTTAACTAAATGTCACTAAATAAAAATGGAATAAATCAGCTGAAGGTCTCAGCACAGCTGTACGCATAGTAATGCGAAGTTTGAATTCAGAATCATCGAGTCATAGCAAATTTAATGGTATATATAGGGAATTTGAAATAGGTAACTGCGACAAATGCAGCACAGCCAAGTTCTAATTAACCATTAAAATAGCTTAGGCGAGGGAGGACAATAAGGATTCTAGGCGCAGTCTGACCACAGTAGAACCGCAGTTCAGCGCAGCAAAAGCGCAGTAGAACTATAGCGTGAAAATTTCATTTTTTATTCAGTTTGAGAAAAATACACTGTAAATAAATCCTGTAAATAGAAGGTAGAGCGTGAAAAAGGAAGGCGACCAAAGGAGTATAAAAGGGAGACCCTTTCTGCGACTTTTCGCCCCCCTTAGAGAAGTAAGAAAATAAAGTATTATTTTTCTCAAGCATTTCTGGTTGTCACTCCAGCGCGAAAAAGTGATATACAGTTAAGATTGCCACTGTAGTAAAAGGCAGCAATTAAGGAGAGAAATATTAAGTAAATATTTCAACAGGAGAGCTGGTTAACACTCCAGATTTCAAAGTGTAAACACAAAACAGTTATCTTGCTACTGTTAAAACAAGCAATAAAATAAGACAAAAATAAAACAAACCCAAGGGACACTCCAGACGCAATCCAAATCCATTAACTGAATAGAACCTTTGAAACTTCACCAAGTAGAAGATTAAATTCAAGTTAAATTCCAAATTAAACAACGCTACACAGAATTACACCTAGACAAATTAAGAAATTTCAATAAAGAAACAGCTCCACAGGGCTCGGTTTATCTGTAAGTCAATTCCCAGGAACTTTAAAACTAACCCATAAAAATAGAATTAGCCAAAACACTCGGATTGGTACTATATTTACAATAAATAATACTAGTACACTTCCCCATCCTAACTAAAGAACCAGGGAACAGCTTGGTGGTGGTCTCATTTGAACCTCCCAACTGACCTTCCTTCGTTCTCTCTTTCAACGTCCGAGGTAGAAGCCACTGACGCTTTCTCATCCAGGATGATGAAGATGCAGGAGGAGGCGAAGGCAGCTCTGGAGCATGCAGCAGATGAGATGGCCCACTACTATGACCGAGGCTGGGAGGCAGCCCCCAAGTACCAGGAAGGCGACCAAGTCTGGCTCAACGCCCAAAACTATACAACTGACCATCTGACCAAGAAGCTGGACCATAAGTGGCTAGGTCCCTTCAAGGTCGTCAAAGTCGTCTCCCTGGCTGCTGTCAAGCTCCAGCTCACTGCACGGCAGAAGGGAGTACACCCAGTTGTGTCCGTGACGAACATAAGACCCCACCGCCCAGACGAGATTGCAGAACGACCCCCTGACCCCCGCCCAGGCCCGGAACTTGTAGATGGAGAAGAGGAGTACGAAGTTGAGAAAGTATTGGACTCTAAATGGCTACACCGGAAACTCTGGTATCTGGTAAAGTTCACGGGCTGGCCAAGCTCAGAGAACCAATGGCTCCAGCAGGACCACTTGGCCCATGCCCCCAACCGGATTGAGGAGTTCCACAGGACGCACCCCCAGGCTCCAGGAAGAGAGAGGGAGAACCGCCTGGCTGCTTCGAGGCAAAGCGGCTTAAGGGGGGGGTGATGTCAGGGCACACCCACCAGACCCGGCCCCAGCTGACCCGGTCCCCTGTCACCCACCAGACCTGGCTCCCCGCTACCCACTCCTTCCCTACTTCCTCTTCCCTTTTCTCTTCCTCTCTTTCTCCCTCCTTTCTCTTTTCTTTCTTTCCTTACTTATTACATGGACGACTTCCCTCCTATCAGTGTACCATTGGCCCGGCTGCAGTACAACACGCCCGGACCCACCGGGTGGCCTCCCACACACCAGGTGCTCCTGGGATCTCTTGTGGAGATACCCGGACAGACGTTGCAAGCGGGGTAGTGGAGCACACAAGGGGGATCGGGGACCGGATAGGGAATGGATGCATGGCACAGCGGTGCACCAACCTACCACCATGATCACCACCACCTCAACTACTTCGCACCACACCTACTCCCACCCAGCAGGATGAGAAACAAAAAAGGGGGCCAGCAAGCAGCTTTCTTGGACAGAATCAAGACCGAACTCAAAACTCAACTGGGACTCGGCATCCTATAACTCGGTGTGGATCTCCCTGAGGACACTGTGAGGCTACCTTGCCTCCCTCAAGACTACTGCACTCGACCACGCCTCCAGCACACTTCACTTGGTGACCAGATCTAAACGTAGCGGAGGGGAAATCTCTGTTACAAATGTAACTAGCTAATTTTATATACAAACAACCCTGAAAACACGTCTGCGAGCTTCCAGCATGTTCCATATGACTCATCTGGTCACGTCGCAAGAGTAAATAGAATAGGAAACACAATATCACAAGCAACAAATTATAAACAATAGAAAGTGGCCGCAGAAAGCCCAACCTGCATCTCCAGCCCAAACCACTTGACACAACTGCGCTCCCTTCATGTCAACCAACTCGCCTAAACTACAGCTATCCAACGCAACAAACCGCATCCAATTTGATGGAGAATTGAGTAAGATAGCGTTGAGGTGGGGAATATCCGGCACATTTTCCTAACTTTCCAACCACATGTCGCCATGGTCCCAAAATTGGCACATCCTCCCGAACAACCATACCATGAACAATGGATATTTATCCCCATTTTTTGCCAGGGACCATCTGTGCACCCCATTTCCCACATGTGTGCAATGAACATGTGACATGCATCGCGTTACACAACTGAAATCTGCATATCTCTGTCAATATCTCACCGATCCTCCTCACGTAATGTGCGTCGAAATCGCCTCGACATCCTCTACCATCCATACTATAACCTCATCACCTAATTCCTAGCCAACCTTCCACTGTATGTTTTCTAACATTTTATCCTGCATGTGAGACCCGATATATCGCCTGTTCTGGGGTGTCTGTGACCACCACCCCTACAACGTGGCTGTGTGCGCAGATGACATGGCCTTAACTACATGTATATAAACACAGCCTAAGTGGGAACTGAGAAGCAACCTTCTTCTCACACTTCCCACTTTAGCCTAAGTGGCCAGGGACCTTTGTCTGCTTCAGGCCCGTTGTTATGCACACCCGCGCCGCACCCCACCGAGCCCTCAGCCCCGGGTGATATACCCAGGCACTCTTGACCCCGGGTCGGTCCCTGACACAGAATGGTCCAGCATGTCTTCAATGGCACCTCTCTGGAGCGAAATGAGCCAGCGCTGGGTGAGAATGAAAAGCAGATCATTCCAATCTGGCACGATGAGAGCTGTTTCCACACAAACAAGTTCAAGAGAAGTGCCTGGTGAGCATCACATCAATTTCAATGAAGAATGTGGTGCAAACTGATTATAATGAAAGGCTTTCCAAGGGGCAGTCTGTGCTCCAGAAAAAGAGTCGAGGCTGTCTAATCCATGTTTCCGACTTTATAAATGAAGAAAGTGGCTGACTCATCATCCAGGACAATGATGGAATAGTTTCGGAGGGGAATGATGCTCGCAAAATCATTTACCCCGGTGCCAATGGTGACCCTTGGTGGGATACTCAGCAACTTCTAGAGCAGATCCACACAAAGGCAGTCCCAATTTTTGAACATGCTCATCCAAACTGCCAGGCTCTCTTCATATTTGATCAGTCTTCGGCGCATGCATCACTCGGTCCCAATGCTCTCAATGCATTTGATATGAACAAATCTAATGGTGGAAAACAACGAAAGCGGCATGACACTGTTATCCCAAATGATGACACTGTCCCTGATTGCTCAAAGTGGGGGATGCCTCAGTCAATGGTGACCAAAGCAGGTGAACCCAAGGGCCTTGAGGCTGTCTTGATGGAGCGCGGTTTCAATACACATGGGAAACGAGCTAAGTGCAAGCCTGTCTGCCCATTTGAAAATACAGACTGCTGCCTTGCCCGCATTCTCAGTCATCAGGCTGATTTTGTAAATCAGGTCTCAATGCTGGAAGAATTAATTACGCAGGCAATTCCTGCTGAAGTTCCACTGTGAGTTGAACCCGATTGAGATGGTGTGTTAAAACCTTTCTTGTCTGAACTAGTTCCAATTTCTAACTATAACATCTATAGTATTGGGGTTATGCAAAATACCGATATCGTGAAATATGGAAAACTACTTTTGCCAATGCAAAAACAGCAGTGATACAGTGTTTGGATGCATGTCCAGATGAAACAATTCAAAAATGTTGGAGGAACCGTGTGCTATGAGGGTACTCCAATGGAGCTAACCTGAACAGCCACATTCCTGCGTTAGCGTGGGAACATTCTGGGAGAGCAACTTGCCCAGAATCCACCATGTGACTACTTAGTCACAAGACCTCCTTTATATTATTTCGGACTAATCCATGCCAGGCCACGGATATATTCATTCATTTCCTTTTCCCTCAGTTCTTCATGCATATTAGCTGAGACTGAGGTTAGTTACATTCCCTCATTGTTTTATCATTGTAACTTATATTATGTATATTACCTCTAGTATTTGCTCATAGGTAATATATTTAGTTCTTCACACATATTAGCTGAGACTGAGTATTTGCTCATAGTCCAGCTCCGAGATCAAGTGTCGCTCATCAACAGAAAATTCATCAACCGAGCTTGGCACTTCATGGATGCCTACCGGAAGGGCCTTACTGGGAAGCTTGCAGCCTGGGCTGTGAAGAAACAAAAGAGTCATCGTGCTATATGTGAGGATGCTATGTGTCACGACCTGGCAATTCCCACGGTCATGTGACCACTCCCCACACCTTCTCCCTTCTCCGCTTTGACCCTGTCAACTCCACTGCCCACCCAACACCACCTGGACAAGCCCATCACCCCTCCCCATTACTGCTACCTGTTCCACAGCCTGTCACGGGCCTATGAGTCATTCCTTATCACGCTTGTTTTTCTTGATGGCCGTGCACAGCCGTCCTCCTCCCACGCTCTTTGTTTGTTTTCGTTCCTTCTTAAGCCCACCCGCAATCTCCATGAGATCTGGCGACTTATTTCTATTCACTTAAATACCGGTTGTATACTACCTCGTACTTTAGTTCGAAAATCAACTAGGGTTATCCCCTGCACTCCCTGTCTGACTCAGTCGCACCCTCTGCCCTCTGAAATATCGGGGCTGCATCAAGTACGAGGTGCAACGCTCACGAACGAGTCATTGAAGCCGAAACCCCATTTCGCCGTGATTGTCATCCCCACCCTTAATGGGCTGTTACGCTGGAGTAGCGGACCCTAACGGTCGCTGATGGCGAGTCACGGTAACGTTTTCCCACACCCTGACACTATGGCTGAATTAGATATTCTTCCGCCAGATCAATCAATGTATGCTAGCTGAACTCCTGTATTTAAATCTCCTTTAATTCTCTTGTTACATAGTGGCTACAGATTTATTAAAAAAAAAAACATTTGGATTTTGGGTCAAAAATTTTGCTGCAGCTAAAAAAAACAGGTAAATATCTGAACATTGTATTTTTGGCAGCTAGATCGAAAAGGAGTTGTCTGGTGGAGAAATGAAGCTTATATATTCAGCACAAGCTGCTGTAGAAAATTTCCAGGCTTTGCCTGGGCTCAACTGTAGAGCAGAGGTGAGGCGGAGTTGGTATGGATATGACAGTTTTGACGAAGTAGAGATTTCCGCAATTGTTACTTGCGGTTCCTTGCATACAATATTGTGTGTGGGGCCTCGAGTTGGGGGAAGGTGTTTTCATGGGCACCTCAATGGCGTATTACCGTGTCACTTTCCCTTTCCTCAGGGGTAGAGTTATTGCCCTGGAGGAGGCTTTTCCTCCAGGTTGTTCATCTGGACATCTGATTGCTGCATTGGATGCAATGACATAGCCTGGGCTACATTGTCGAGCTGTGGGCTTGACGAAGTGGGCACTCCCTGGGTGGGAGCAGGTTGTTGCATTCCTGAGCTACTTGGCTCAGGTGTAGAGTATGGTAAGTCTACCGTTCTTCCTGTGGGGATGGGTGGTCGCTGGCCTGTTTGTCCAGCGCAGAGCCTTGCGTCTCTTTCCCGGTATTTGGAAGCTTTCGCTTCCCACTCCGCAGTTCTTGCAGTGCATTCCTCAGGAGTCCTGAGTGGTTTGAACTGGGACTTTATATAGGCAGCTTTGCCTAGACTTTCCCAGGAGATTTTTCCCTTGTTCTCCAGGGAATTGTACTCCTCCACGAGTCTTGCAATACTCAGGAGTCCCAAGAAGTATTTCTCGGTTTCCTTCGCTTTTTCGCAAAGGACTCTATGTACCTTGCCGCTTTTAAAGGCGGCTTCGGCCTGTTCATACCAGTGTATGAATTCTTTTCCACTCACGCTTGTCCACCAAGCGTATGCGGCGTTGTGCGCCGCTTCTGACCCCGCTATTCTCCTCATGGGGAAGTTGGGGTCGATTGTTATGTCGACTGGAGCTTCAACTTTACCAAACTCGTTGAGTTTGGCGGTCTCGTATAACATGTGGACACTTCCCTGCAGGGTAGCTTGCCCATAGGGTGCTGAGGTACTCAGTGGCCCACCGCCTCTGGGAGTGGTCCCCGTTTTGGGGTCTGCTGTCGGTTGCCTACCACTCTCCCTCTTCCCCTTGACATGGGTTTGTGTCATATCCATTCCCGGCCATCGACTTCCGGTCCCTCCGATCCCTCCGTTCCAACTCCGCTCCTCCCTCACTAACCTCGGAGCCCCCGTTATTCCGCAATCCTCTCGGTACCCCTCGATGGTCACCACCCCCTCATTTCAATTTATTACCTACGCTTCCCTAAGTACGGAGCCCCGAAGACTTCCGGACAGCTCCGACGTCCGCTAGCGCACCCCCGCCTCCGCTGGGCAATACACTCGCCTGCCCTGCAGAGTCCACCTTCGGGCTTATCCCTCCTTTCCGTTTCTGGGTTATCGCCTGCCTTTCCGCTAACCCCGCGAACCGACTCGTCGGTAATATTCAGTCGGCTAATGGTTAAACCCCGTTAGCTCCGCTCCGTTCGGCTCCGCCAATTGCGGAACCATCTCCGCTGTAACCATATATATATCCCACTTGTACATAGGTTACGCCCCAGTAGAAAAATCAACTAGAGTTACCCCCCTAGGTTCTAATTGCCAGTCAGTAAGTTAGGGCACGGACGTGTCACTAGGCACAGCGCTCTTGGCAGAAGTCACTGAGGCCGAAGCCCTCCGTTACGGAGACATTCCTTCGTCTCGACCCTGGTCTCTGACAGTTTGCCCTTCTGAGGGTGGGCCCTTATGCAACCCGGACAGGGTCACCTGCCCACAGGGTGGCGGGATAGTCGATGCCCCAGCACTGTATCCCCTCCCCCTGACCTGGGAGGCCCCCATCATGATGGGTTTGGCAGCAAGGTCTGCCAGTGCGCATGCCTCTTTGAGCTCGCATTTTAGTAATTCGATCTCCCTCTTTTGGAGATCGACTTCTCTCTCTGTCTTTCAGAGAGGTGAAGATGCCCTCAGCATCTCTTCATGCTCTATTGTACTTGCACCTCCAATGGGTGCAATTATTGCAGGCGTCATCTGATGCCCTTGAGTTATCAGACTGTCCCCGTTTGGATGGCCTGGACAAGGAGCTGCTGTCGCTCCCTCATCTCCCTCCTACGAGGGACTTCATCTCTTTCAGCTCCTGATGGAGTGACCTGTCTGAGCAGCTACCACTGATGTGATAGCTGATTCCCAGCCTGCATTTGGCTGAGGTGTTGTTGGACCTGGGCCGAATTGGCTGATCCAGAGGGTGATTTGGCCAGGGAAGTTCCCTGGGGAGTATGCCTGGGGCTGCAGCAGCAAATGCTGCCCCTGGAATGGCACTTGTTGTGCCATTGGTGCAGTTTGCACTGCGTATGGTTGGAAGCCCCTTTGAGGAGGCTGGGGGTATGCAGTGCCTGTTGGCATCATGGATGGTTGTTGGTTTGTGGCACTCATTTGTGCCGCGTGCATCATGTAGTCCATGATGCTTATCTGCACCTGGTGTTGTTGTTGTTCCGGGGAGCCTTGCTCCCCAGGTTGTCGTATCTCAATGTCTGGCAGCTTGTTCAGATCAAATTGAGGGTTGCCTCCCCCAGAGAATGACATTTTCATTGTTTTGTTTCTTGTGGTGGTGGGAGGGGTTTAGGTTCTTGCATGCATGGGATTCACCGCAAGTGTGTGTGGTTTTACATGTGAGCCTGTGGTTCACGTGATCTAGGTAGGTTACTCCTAGCCCATGTGATGTCTAGCACATGGTGTGGCTGTCTGGGTGAGTTGCTCGCCCAGAATCTTCCCACGCTCTTGGCTGTGGGCAATCGCCCTTTGGCTTTACTTCTTCCACCTCCGTTTTTGGGGGCATAGTGATGCCGAGAGTTCCCTATCTTCTTTGATAGGGAGATTTTCTGGTTCCCTCACATTTTGTAATGTGAGGTACTCATCCAGGTGGACGAGGTCATTGCAATTTCCTAGGGGTTCCCATGTGGTATCCCCTAGCTCCCATTTAACCTTAATCATCATGAACCCATGCGTGGTTTAAGATTTCGCAAACTACTGCTTTGTGATCGGGGTCTTCCCTGAAATCGTAAAATATGTTTACTTCCCTATTTGGGAAGATTTCTTGGTCATTTGGCTCATGAGATGCGAACTGGGATATGTGGAATCTTGGGTGGATTCCATGTTGTTCAAGTTGTGGTGGCAACTTGAGGACATAGTTTGATGTCTCTGGAAATGTTTCCAGAATTTCATAAGGCCCTATATACAGGGGCTCTGCCCTTCCTTTGGGTAGGTTCAACTTATCCATGGATAAGTATGCAAGCTCGCCTTTTCTCAAAGGCGGGTCCAGGCATCTTTTCTTATTCGCCTGGATTGTTTGAGCGGCACAATTGTGTATTATCGCATCATGTGCTGCCATGAGGTTTTCCTTCGCCTTTTGGGCAAAGTCGTTCACTCCCAGGTAGTCCAAGGGTGGTGCTGTTAGGCACATCTTTGGCATGTGGCCATAGATTAATTCGAACAGGGAAAATCCTGTCAATGTGTTCGAGCTTGCATTGATTGCAAATTCTGCCATTGACAGCTTTGCTGCCCAGTCACGTTGATCTGGTCTGACCATTGCATGTAGTATCTGTACTACTTTTTGTATCATTCTTTCTGCTTGGCCATCACCTTGTGGGTGGAATGCAGTTGTGAATTTCAACTGCACACCGAGTATTTGGTGTAGTTTGCACCAAAATTTTGACGTGAATTTCGAGTCTCGATCTGATATGATCGAGTGTGGTAGACCGTGAAGTCTTACGAAGGAATACAAATGCTAGTTCTAATGCATTCGTTGTTGTTTTTATTGGAATTAGGTGGACGTTGGATGTCAACCTGCAGATGATTACCCAGAGGTAATCATATCCCAAGCTTGTTGGGAATGGACCTGTGAAGTCCATGGCTATTGACAACCACAGTGTTTCCGGGGTCAGGAGTGGGTGAAGCAGTCCGGGATTTCTCCTGGTGCTTTCTTTGTTGTTTGACAAGTTCTGCAAGACCTGCAGAACTTGTGGGTGTCCTTCCTCATCAACTTCCACCAGAAGTATCAATGGAGGGTTTCCACTGTTTTCTTGGATCCTAAGTGTCCAAGTGTTTCGTGGATATTTTCGAGGACCACCCCCCAAATGGACTTCCTTTCGTAGTTTCCTTTCGGGACTACTATTTGGGTCATCCCTCCTTCTCCAAGTTGGGTTATCAGCCCATCTTTTATGGAGAAGTTTTTGAAATTCCCCGGGTTCTCTAGGATTTCCCAGTGGATCTGGCTTTGCATGTATCCAGATTTTATTGCCTCAATGAGGTCTTTTCCTTTGAATTGTTTTCGAAGGTTCTCTTCTGGAATTATGATTTCTTCCAGGTTTTGGGCGCTCCCCCCTAGAGCTTCCTCTAGGGTATTTCTCGCACATATTGCTGTGAGTCTCTTTTTCTCTGAGTTTTTACTCAGAGTACTGCTTAGCAGCAGTTCTTTGTATTCCTTGACTCTGTCAGGGATAATATCTACTGCATTTTTATCCAGATGGATATCTGCCAACACGTAGTCGTCGAAATGCAGATCCTCATCAGTTGACAAGTTGTAGTACTGTGAAAGTGCATCTGCCACTTTGTTCTTGTGGCCTTCCACGTATTTTATTTCACAATTAAAGCTTGCAAAGAAGGCTTGCCATCTCAGGTGTCTACCTGAGTTGTGGTTTTTTGCTTTGAAATATTCCAAAGCTTTGTGATCTGTGATTACTGTGAATTCACGACCTCCCATGAGATCATCATGAGTGCCTCAAGGATGCCCAGTGCCTTGAGCTCATAGGCAAAGTACCTACATTGTGTGTTGGTGAACTTCTTGGACATGAATGTGGCCAGGTGGCAGGTCTGCCACTTTTTGCCTTGTCCAATTAGTGCACCCATGCCCACTGGGCATGCATCTGTTATGACCCAGACGTGGAGTTTGCTCCTCTCTTCTTCCGAGAGGCTTCCCGGTGGATTCCACTGGACAGGCTTCAGAATCGGAGCCCTGCATGTGAGACGTTTAATCTCGTCAAAGCATTTCTGGTGGAGTGGTGTCCACCTGATGTCAGGGCACAGCCCTTGACCCCACTCACCCTCAGACACCCTCACCCTTTCCCTAACCACCCTCTCCCCACATTTCCCCATTCCCCCTATCCTTCCCCCCACTGTTTCACATAATGATGTGTGCATGTGAACCTGTGGGAACATTCTGGGCGAGCGACTTGCCCAGAAATGTACAGCCACAACCGTGGGAACATTCTGGGCGAGCAGCTCGCCCAGAACTTTCCCATGGGCCACACCCGTTATGGAAAGTCGGCAGCAAGCGGGAACTGTATAGTTCCTAGGGTCCTTTTGTGTCGGCCTCACAGGGGGCTGAGAAGCTTACCCTTCTTCTCAGCTCATTCCCTGTGAAGGCTGAGGCTAGTCCCCTCAGCGACTTCGAGGAGTTAGCAGCTGGGGAGAGTACCCCAGCTTCCACACCCGGCCTCGCCCTCTGGCCACTCCCAGCTGGGGTCCGGATCCTGACACCTGAATGTCTGCTTGTTTGAGCAGATTGTTTGCAGTGGCCCTGTGTAGCCACTGACGTTCGGCATGAATATCGATAGATATTCTACCATTCCCAGGAATCTTAGGACTCCTGTGTGGTCTACTGGCTCTCGCCAGTTGCAGATTTTTTCCATTTTATCTGCTTGAGCATGGATGCCTTGTTCGTCCATGCAGCTTCCTAGAATGTCTAGGATTGGAGCGAATGGCTGGAATTTTTTCCGGCTTATATAAAACTTTTCCCCCTTGAGGTGAGTGAACAACCACAATAATGCTTTATTGTGGTTCTCCACCAAGCTTGTGCTGGTGAATATATCGTCGAACCAGACATGTAGGCATCTGCCTACTTCTCCTTGTAGTTCCCAGGTCAACGCACACTGGAAAGTACAGGGAGCATTGCAGTCTCCTTGCTGCATCGTGTTTGAGTTGTACATCCTGTGGGGCATAGAGAACATTGTCCTATGGATGTCGTCTGGATCCACACGTACCTGTTCATCATATCGATCTTAGATCAGTATGTTGCTCTGGTGACTGATTCTTGGATCAGTCGCATGTCTGGCATTGGTGTGATGTCGAGAATTGTGTTTGAATTACAATTCCTCACATCGATTACCATGCGCAAAGATCCATCTGCTTTGTGGATACACAGTAGCGGGCATGCTCGCTCACTGCTTGCGGGATACCACCATCCTGCTTTTACATAGCGATCTATTTTGGTCACTAGTGCTTCCTGCAGTGCTGCAGGACATCTTGGGGTGTTTTCCCGAAATTTCTTGTTCGGATCCTTTAACGGGATTTGATGGTTCACCTCCCTCAAGGGAGGCATTTCTAATGGCACTGACACCATTACGGTTTCGAATTTCTCTCTCCACCACTCCCTGAGTATTTCGAACTCGGGGTTGTTCATGGAGAGACCTTCCAGATGTGGTACGTCTGGAAGTTCTAGTCCTTCTGGACAAGGATTGGGCCAACCTTCAGGGTACTTTCTTTCGATTACCCTGAGGTGTGTTTTAATCTCACCTCCCTGTCAGGGGGGCTTCTTTTTTGGCTGTTCTTGAGCTCTTGCCCGAGTTTTCCACCCATGTGATCTCATCACACGGTCTTCACTGACTCCAAGGGTATGTATGTTACCCTTGTTCACCGTTCTCACTTTGTGGGACCGGAAGTCTAAACTTACCTGGTTTTTGTTTAACCAGGGGGCACCGAATATGGCATCGTATCTATCGATGTTAATTACATCAAAGTAGTGTTTTTCTACGTGGTCATTGATCTCAATGTCCACGTTTGTTCCAAACAGGATCTGTGATCTTGTTCCTTTCGTCCCCATTTGAAGGATGACTGGGTTCTCCAATTGGAGAATTGGGATATGGACCATGCGGATGAAGTCCAGCAATATAGCATCCATTTCGGCTCCACTGTCAAATAGCGTGTAGGCTTTTATGCCTGTTATTTTTATGTGAGCCATCAGCATTCTCTTTGTTGAGAGTGGTCTGTTTGCAGGGCATTTTCCTGCGTCTTTTGAGATGCAGAATTTCACATCAAACAAGGGGGTCTGAGTTTTGATGGACTTTTGGTCCTTCTTCCCTTTCTCCTTGTTTTCCTTGGGTACTTTGGTGTATTTCCCCAAGGCATCTTTTCTTGGTGCTTCGACCAGGGCTTTGGCAACTTTCTCATCTGCCGTATTTTCTAACTGGCACACTACGGCCAGTTTGATTTTGTAATTTATGTCATCGTGGTCAACGATTGACATTGGTCCCGACATTAACTTCCTCACCCTCTGAATTGGGTGAGTATTGAGGTCCCTCATATGGGTCCTCTACTTCAAAGCTTGATGCTTCGGAGTCACCAGAGTTGTTCTCTGGTTTTTCATCTGATGAGTCTTCTGACTCTTCTTCTGATGCGTTTGCGATTTCCATGGTGGCTATGTGCCTTTTCATCACTCATTGCATTATGTTTTGGGCAATCTTTTGTTTGCCCTATTTTGCTGCATTTGCCGCAAATTGGGACTGACTTTTGATCAGTTTTCCTCGAATTTTTCAAGGATATATCCTCTTTCCATCTGGATTTTGGCTCTTCAGCCTTCTTTCCTGATGGGAGAGCTCTACCATGGCCTGTGGTTGCCATGGTGGTTGTTTGGGTATAATATCCCGATTTGTAGGCTGAAGACATCTTCAGCCCATCAATTATCTCATCTACACAAGATATTGCTTTTAACATCTCCTCATTTGAGGAGAAGTCCGCTGTAAGGGGGAAAGGGACCTACCACCCTAACAAGAAAGAGAGGGGGCCACAGAGTTGGGAGTGCTCAGGGGAGGTTCGGATGAAGAGGAAGGGGGGGAGAAATGGTCCGGGTGCAATGTGATAAAAATGATAATCTCATAAATCTCACTGATAATCAAACTAATGGGAACTCTGTCCCTGCACTATGTCTTGAGCCTCTTTGGCTTCGTATTCGCCGCTCTGGGCGCTGGTAACGTCTGCTAAAACTTCATGTTCTTGTTGGGGAGCACCTCTCTCTGTTGGGGGAGTCCTTTTTTGTAAATACAGGAAAGAGGGTAACTATAATATGAAAGAAATACGTGGAAATCCGAATGATCCGACGGGTTTAGGACGGCAACAGATCCACAAGGAACACTTAAGAAAAAAAGCAATATCAAAGAAATATTGATGTTGTTAAGGAAATAAAGAACCATGGCGATCGGAACAACCGCTGAACCAAATCCGTCGCTCGTAACATTGTTCGACTTGTGTTGACAAGGGCTTTCCAACGATACCAAATTCGTCCGGATCGGTGGAGAATTGATGCAGATATGGAGGAAGCGGCGGAATATGCGGGTGACAGTTGCCCAATTTGGAAACTGATGGTTGTCCGTGGTCAGGAATGGCTTGAAAAAATCGGAAAAAAATATGGAAGGGGTATCTGGAACAGTGGTAGATGTGTTTTGGGAGTGGAGTGCTTGACATGGGTGGTAGAATCGCAATAATCAGCTTGTTTGCGTGGTACCGGCTGTGCCTGCCTACACCGCTCTGATTCTGTCATGAGCAATCATTTCCCTCTTCCATTCAAGGGGAATGTTGTTTAGAAACCTGGCGTTGAAGGATGCCTGGTCTGGCAGCGTCACCATCTGGGATGCTGCTTTAGACAGTTCTAAGTAGAACTGTTTTAGCCTTCATATTTAACATTGCAGTACTTCTTTGTCGCGTTCAATGTGGCAAAGGCTTTGATGAAGGTTCTCATCAGTATGTTGAGAACTTCGAGGAACATGCCCTCGTCTCCTCTGAGGAGAGTTTCGTCTCAGAGTATTATTCCGAGGTCGAACATGGGTCCCCCTAATCTGCGAATCAAGCAGTCCAGATGGACTTTGTCAAATTGGGGACCTTTGCATCCTCACGAGGCAAGGAATCCCAGTAGTTCTGTGAACCACTGCCAGAACGACTCCATGTCGTTCTCCCCTGACCAGTTCTTGTCAGGGAAAGCTGGCCCATTCTTTAGAGCTTCAGGCTTCACTCCCTCTGGGTAGGGAGTGAGTATTCTCACTTTGGCCATTCTTATGGCCTTTTCATACCATTTCTCCAGGTACTCCTCTTGCTCCCCTGCCTTCGTGGGGTTGCTATCCAATGGAGATCTCTCCTTTGGGGGGGTTTTTGCTGGAGGGAATTTTCCTTGCAGCGTTTCTTTAGTTTTGGGTGATTGAAGTTGTATCTGGATTCTCTCATTGTTTTGAGAGAGTGTGGTTGTGTTACCTCTCTGTTTGAGAGGTTCGTCAAAGGTGGATGTTTGGCCGAACCTTTGGTACGTGCCAATTCTCCTCCTGATTTCTGAATGGTGCCTTCTATCAGCATCATCTTCTCCTATCCTTGGGAGAAGGATCTCCTTAGCGTCTCTGTCGAGTCGCTGATGATACTCCAGTGTACTTTCGCTGGTTGTTCTTTTCGTGAATTTTCCACGAGTTCTGGTTTTGTCCTGGCCCATGGCCCAGGGATATTTTTTTGTTTCCTCACTATTTTGTGAGAAGTTTATTTCCTTCAGCAAGTCTGTCTGCTCGCTGATTTTGTCAGTCAACACATTGATTGCGTTGGCCATTCTTTCTAGAGTTATCTCTAGATGAGCCATGCTATTATGGCTCATTTCCTCAATCTTTTTTTGGATCGAGTTTATCGCATTTATTATGCACAATTCCTGGTTTTCCAGGAGGAAATTTGGCTGGGCGAGCAGTGACTCTCCCCAGTTGACATTGCCACTTCTGGGGGTTCCAGAAAGGGTTCTTGGAGTAAAAACTCCACACTTGCGTTGTTTAGGCAAGGCCATTGCAGAGGGTGCTTCCCTTTCATAGAGGGGTCTGTTCGCTGGTTTTTCCTTACTTTTCCATAAGGCTTCCTCAGCGAACTCTGTTATGGGAATGGACCTAGAATCTTATGGTCCATGACTATAGACAATCAAACCTTAGCCCCTCCAACTTTATTTCTTTGTCAAACCCCATGCAAGCTTTCCCACTGGGTTTTGGTGCTGGCTGGGGGATTTGTTGAGTTTCAAGGGACTTCCTTTGACCATTGTGATTTTTATATTAGATAGTTAGAAGTCATATGATGTATAAGGCAGATGCTGGAATTGTTCTCTTTATCAAATATACAATCTCAGACTATCACCCAGTGATTGTAACTGTCACCCCAGTGTGCCACCACCTGTAAACCTTCCCTGTAACATCTGACTTGGTCAATATTGATGTCTACATCAATATTCTTACAATCCATGAGGAAACCTCAACGACCCGGTGAGTGCTCAGACACCGGACCTCACCCTTCCTGCTCCCACCCCCCCACTGGGTGGTTGAGCTCCCATTCCTACCCTTCCTGTAGTACCCTACCAGGCCCTACAGCCTTTCCTCCCTTCTTGGGAGGGAGAAGTGACTCAAGCAGCCCCAGGATGCTCAGCCACATACCTGCGGGCCCAAATTCCCACAGTCACTCACTACCGTGCGCTAGTCAACCAACCTGCTTGTCCCAACAATTCACACTACCAGTACACTCCCCTGAGTGCCAAGTAACCAATAGTCGACCACTGGGCTGCTCCCTCAAGGAGTGCCAACTACCCACACTACCGGTACACTCATATGAGCGCCAAGTCACCGCTAGCCAACTGTTAGGTGGCTCCCTCAAGGAGCCCCCATTATACCTGCTGCCGGTACGCTCCTTGGAGCGCCAAGTTGCCGCTGGCCAACTGTTAGGTGGCTCCCTCAAGGAGCCCCCATTATACCTGCTGCCAGTACGCTCCTTGGAGTGCCAAGTTACCGCTAGCATGTCACCACACCCACTGCTGGTATGCTCCTTGGAGCACCAAGTTACCATTAGTACACCTGGCCTCAGATCTCCTCCTGCTCTCCCTTCAACAGCTATGCAGCCACCTCCGTCTGTGAGCAGAACGGCTCAGGTTGGGTTCCCCGGAACCCATTCCTGTAACAAACTCCCTCATTTCGGTTTGCCTCCTCTTCATGATCTTGGAGACCTCCTCCAAGGTTGGCGACCTTGCCTTGTCTGGCATGGCATGGGGTAGTGTAAACAGCGGAAGTTCTTTTGGAGCTTCTGCACTCTGGGAGATCCTGCTCTCAGGGCGTTTCTTTGCACCTTCTCGGGCTTTTAGCCTGAGAAGTTGGTCTTCGTTTTCTGTCCTCCATTCAGACGGAACCTGGAACAAGTCCAGTAGTTTTTCAGATAGCCGATGTGGAGGTTCTTCCCTCTGTTTCCCTTTGTCTGCCTTTAGGGCTTGACTTGGGGACATGGGGGAAGACTCCAGGGGATAGTGGGGCCCTGGAGTTTCCTGAGACTCTATCCAATCAGCTTTTCAGGCTGATTGTTTGGCGCTTACATGTTTATCACACAAGTTGATCACCTCCTGAGGAGGTGAGAGATCTTCCCCAGCTTGGGTGAGATCGATGTGACGTGGAGTTCTAGGGGTATTGGGCCCTGCACTTACTCCACATAAGTTTTTAAAACCTTCAGGGACCAGCCCTGAGGTGGTTGCTCTTTCCGGATCATGTTGATCCTCATCGTCGTCTGATGACGGCTGTCGATTTGAATCTCCCATGATGGGAGATTGCAGTTTCTTTATAAACCGCTCATTTTTCTTTATCGTCGCTGCAGACATGACCTTGCCCTTGCAGGCATGTTTAGGCGCCATCAGCACTACCAAGTCAAGTTGCTAAGATTTGATAGATTTGGTGGGTTGTGTTGTAAAACACACCTCATACACTTAAAAAAGTGTGAGGTCTCAGTGGGGTAGCTCAGCACACAGAGCCATAAGTGATACAAAGATGTGTATTTTATGGTGTGTGTAAGCAGTTAACAGAAGTTACCACATACCCACATGACTATATGTATCTTGTAATTACATATGGCTCGGGGTTCAGGGCTATTGCCCTGACATAGAGCCACAATCAGAGGTTCAAGTTGTACCTATAAAAGATTGTGTGTGGCAACCTTGAGCTGTGTAATGGTGGATGTTAAAGCTGGGTGGGATCGATAGATTTTGGGCACTTACTGGGACGTGTGGACATAGAGCCGCAATCAGGGGTTGAAGTCGTATCTATAATGTAATATATGTTACACTGGCATTAAGGATATTAATCAATGTGCACATCACCTACAACGGTGCTTACAAGTGTGATGTAAGCAGGTGCCTCGGCTTTGGCCGGATGGCCGTTTGGAGGGACATGCATGCCCCATGATTGTATTGGTTCACAGGGATGAGTGGGGTCAAAACAGGTCAATATGTAGTGCATAATGCCTTGTAATGCCCAGAAAATTCCGTAACACCCTTGTACTGCCCCATAAATGCATTACAACGGAATCCCCAGTTTTCCGACAATCTTGGCGAAACTCATGTGAGCGACTGGCACCGAGTCTGCCTATAAACTTGCAATGGTACTTCTCAAAGTAAGAAAGGCACTTGAATTTGCACTATCTCTGCACATGTAGTTGATATGTTACACAATTTGGATATCACAGTGATGTTATTTCTCTAAGTCCTTGCTCAGCTGACAAAACAGAACCCTCTACAAACTTCCATCCAAGAGAACGGAGGTTTTCAGGGAGACCAGGCACACCAGCTCTAGTAATGAGGTTCCCAACACCCCAAAGGTCAACCTCTGCGCCATGGCCATCCTTAAATACTTGTGGTGCATGTGTTTCAGAATCCAAATTGGGGGCTGCTTTCGTTGGAGGGATGGCAGCATCTTCCCAGTCGATGAGGAACCATTGCTTGGGATCGGTAAGGCTTTTCATGACATTTGGCCAACGAATATCTCGATGAAACACCGGTGGCACAGCGTGTGATACCTACAGACTACATGAACTCAATTAAATAATCCGATCAAAATACTTACCTGGAGGGCCTTGAGGACACAGATGACCGCATTTTTAACATCCTCAGCAGACTGTGGACCGCTGGAGTCGCCTCGAGGCGCAAGTTCAACAAAGCAACCATGTTCTGGATGGGACATTTCAATTTTCCTAACTGTGTCGACATTTGGCACGCCTTTTGCTTTGAGTTTTTTGTAGATAGATTCAAGAAAGGAAACCTTGAGTTTATCTTCTACGCGATAAATCTTCCGTATCTTGTGCTTGAAAAATTCAAGAGATTTTCCATCATCACTAACTTCACGGTTAGGTTCAATGCAAACAGGATACACAAATGACACTCACCGTTCCAATGTGAACATATCAGAATCCACATCTTTTTTTACAGTACGTTCTAATGCCCGGAGAACCTTGACCAGTCTGATCAACGTTACCGCATTTCCAATACGTCCCCGCCTTGTTGACAGATTTGTGTTTTGAATGTCTTCTACAATAATTTGTTCATCTCCCTGTGCGTCTGTGCCGGGTCGGATAGCCACAAGCGTGATATCAACACCAATTGCGTAGTAGCCTAAATACGCGGGTCAACAACAGGTAGTGTAGGAGAAGAATCACATACCGAGCACATACTGAGCAGGGCCATAGGCCCATCGAGTCTTGTCGGCGAGCTCCTCACGAGGATGTGTTCCAGAAAACAATGGACATTTCTCCTCCCCCCGGAATAAGCAGGCCAACTGCAAAAGGAGACCAAGATCAGGTCGGAAAGACCCAGTATTCGTGCCACGGTTGCTGTTGCGGATCCACTGGGGATTGCCAAGACAGGTCGTGAGAATGTGTAGGATGTTGTTGTCCCAGAATGCATGGAAGGAATCTTCAGTACCAGATGAGTTCGGTGGAGTCCAGAGAATTGCACCCTGTACTACGGGCCAGATGAAGCTAGCCATCTCGTCCTCATTCTTGATGAAGAGCGTCTCAAGGTCTTTTGAAGAGCAAAGAAGCTCAGGACTGTTTGGATTTGTGTGCAGGAGGCTCCGCCATTGCAGATCGGAAATCGGAATTTTTTCTTCGGGCCCAAGAGGTGCTTCCAGATAGACACCCAAACCGGTAACGTTCGGAGTGATTGGGAGTGAAACGTTCCATTTCTCGTACAGCTCCATTGAAATATCGACTGCAGTCAAGCGAGGAGTTTGGCCATAAAATACAAAGTCACAAAGACCTACCCGGATCCTCACGCTTCCTCTTTCCGTCATGCGGCACTTGGACGATGAGATGGAGATGCCTTTTCTCGGGATCTTCCTGCCAGTATTTGGATATCCTGTCCTCAGGGTCGAGAATCTGCACGGGGCCGTTTCCCTCCAGTGCCTCGTCGCATTCAGGATCAGGGAACTCAATTGCCTTTATCCTTTGACGGAAAGCTATTTTTTCAGCTCCTGTAACCCCCCTTGGTATCGGCGATGAGAGCTTCCACAAAACCAGCTGGTTCGCATCCAGATGATCCAGTTGGTGGGCTAATTTAGACTTGATAGCGTCGCAAAGGAAGTCAACAGATTCGCGAGGCGACATATTCAGAAAAAACACGGCACCGAGGTGGTTTCCTCCACGGTCAACCGCCAAGCAGGTAAGAGTGATGGAAGTGGCCATGGGCAACTGTTCTAGTGTTTAGCAGCGAGGAAAACCGGCAACAGCCGTTGTGACGGCCGTTCACTCTTAGTAAACTGCAAACTCAATGCCAACTTCACCAAATAATCAGTAATCATTGTATTGACAGTAGGAATAAAGACCCCAAACGCACAATAGGCCTACCCATCTAATATTACCCAGCCACAGAGGCTGGAGGCCTGCCGATGAATGCTGACGTCACAATAAATGACTCAATCGGCTTGCACCGAGGTGCGAAGACGCCGATGCAAGGTCACCTTCGAGTCAGGAATTCGTGGGAATTTTCACTTTCCCACCCTCCAATTCATTCTTTATTCACACGTGCTGGCAGAAATGTATCACATGGTCGCTTTCTTCTATGTTCCCGTTGGCCGAATTTATTCGTCTATTCGTCTATTAATTATTGTTCATACCCCCCAAAGCGTGCTGTAGGCTGTACAGAAGCCCATCTCACCTTAGTTTCCGTCGATCTCAAGTCCCGAAGCAGTGTAGCTGTTGTAAACGGCGTTCCGGATAAGGCAACCCGGTTCCCCGCGGCTCACTCGTAGCACAGATGTAAGATAGAAGCGGGAATATAACTAGTGATTTGGGGATAATGTCCGTGCGTATATATATACAATAAAGAGGAAAATCTACGTAAGGCAACTCCTGTGCAGGCTGCGCGCTTAGTAAAATCCTCCACATTATCCTCCACATGCCCCCGGATATCTCCGGTGACTCGCATTTCCAACAGTAGCCGGCATAGAGGCCAAGTTGGTCATAAGTCCCCTCACGGACATGTGGATCCAGGATGAAGACTCCTGCGGAACAATCTATGATTATGTCTTCAATCTTCAGTCATGTCTCAATGATAAGATCCCTTGCCAAACGGTTTTTGCTTGTTCGCACACTTTGATGGAGAGAGCTCCTGCGAAGCTGCCCATGATGTTTCCAATGCGGACTTGCACTTTGATGAGACTGAGGCCACGGATCTGCCACAGAGTCTCGAGGCACAAACAGGCGATCCGACAACGCCCAGTTAGCCCCCTGCAACAGTCTATGATGTGTTTGACTTGGATTCTCGCTCCAATGACGAAAGCTCCCACGAAACGATGTCGGAGAGTTTCAACTGTGAACCCACTTGCTCTGTCGATGCGGACAATCACCATCCATGCATGTTGTTGAGCCTGGATCACACTCTCAAGCACTTCAATCGTTGAACTGTATCACATCAACATTTACCATGCCGGACTCAAAACTCAAAGAGCTAAGGCCCAATGGCCTTAATCTTGTGTGGATGACCTGCGAAACAAAATTCCGCGGAGCGCTAAGGGCTTTCAGGAATGCTTGGCCATTTGGAAGACACCGTGCAACCTAGGCCTCATGAAAAACATTGAACATGGTCTTGCTGAGAACCATAAGGCCCCGGACGAGCTATGTGACGATGAGAAAACTGGCACCGAAAGAGTGGAACTCCCTGGACCTTTGCTCACCCTCAGAGCGTGCTTACATGGGCCCCAATCAAGCAACGATACCATTAGGAATAGATGGCCAACATGGGGAAGGGGAAACACATGCACAATAACGTCAAATCTATTCTTTGTTGATCACCTTTTTGCTTTTTTTTCATACATACATACATACGCCCAGAAAAAAAGAATCTGGATTCTACAAAAAGCTAACGGTAACTCTTCTATTATTTATCATCCCACCACCCATCCAAAGTCAGTCTCCACCGGCTAGTTTAGTTTCCGAAATAATACATTAATCTGGTGGAACGTGCACTAGTGTGACCGAAAGCAATATCCCATTTTATTCCCAAGCAAGGTCACGGCGGCGCAGCAGCCCTTCTAGTTGCTAAAAGAGACCATCATCTCAAACTAATCTCTCACGCCAGGAAGACCGGCACCTGCAGAAATAGATCCATTCTCTCAGCCCAACCACAATGCCCCTGGCTAGTATGATTTCCGACCATGAATATTCTTGCGGTGTGCCGGGACACGAGTTCGCCCAACGACCATGGCAATCTGTTCCGTGGGCTGGCACCAAATCAAATGAGATGCCTGAGCTGCATGAGGTGTTATGGCTTCTTTCACTCAGTGGGCATCCGTGAGCACCGGAAGGTGTTGTGCTATACATTCCATGTTACGCTGACAACATCTCTGTGACCCAGCCGTTTGCACGCTACAGGCCTCACTCGTGTTGCTGTGAATTTTCGTAAAACAAATTTTTCGCGCTGTTTAACTTCGACCGTAGGCTTGTTGGGTTACCCAGCACTGGTGCCGACGTCGAACCATCATCAAAGCAAGATTACCAACGCAGCGCAGGGCTCGACACCAGTGCCGCGAAAGCGAGGGGGGAGGAACCGATTGCAAACACTCCATCATATCTCGTCGCGAAACTAATGAAAATTCGGGGTTTTCGAGCAACGGTGAAATGTGTACGTGCGATTCCCATAGACATTGACAGCCCGTTTGGGCTCCGGTGGAACCTCGTGCTCGACGGCACTGGTGCATCGGCTTCGGGCATGGCTTATCGGTTCGGGCCTTGGCATTGATGGAGACGGTGCAGTTTGGCGGTTTTCGTGAGTGGTCCAACGGTGCGCACCGTGCTCGAGCTGGCAGGCCGGTGTTGCTCGTCTCAGTGAGCGGCCTCGCGTCCTGCTATGCACTTGCCAGCGTAGACGGGGATTTCGACCGTACCTTAGGCCAAGACAAAGCCGCCCCGGTTGCAGGCAAGTTCGCCCCCCCTCCACGCAAATCCGGAGCTTACCTGCTTGGATGGAGCGGACATGGTATCGTATTCGATCTCGGTGCGTTTGGCTTTTTTCTTATCTTATCGCCTCATTGCCAAGTTTTCATGTCTACTTGTTCAGACATGACTTATGTGTAAATATCGGCGGCGTTCATCGCTCGCCTTTTTGCTCACCTCGACACAGCCCCATCCCCCCTTCCTCCGACATTGTCACTTCCACCGGTCAATATTGGTGCGATGCAAGTTAGCAGTATTCATCTCACCTCTTTTCTCGCACCACGCACCAACCCCCATCCTGTCGTTTCGGCTCCATGCATCTTCGGTGGCTCTCGCTAGGCAGGACCCCCCTGATGAACTCTGCCTCGGATTTTTCCGGCTTGTTCCTGCAATCAAGGATTTTACCTTGCTTGCAAGGTCACTTTCCAGCCTGGTATTCCTTAGCGTTTTTCCCACCCTCTTTATATTGTTTGCTTTTTCCCACCACTCACCGCCTCTCGACTCTCGCACGTGTGCTTTTCTCCAGCATTATTACTCCTCCTGCACCTTGGACAACCACCATGTGGGCCCTTATAGGGGGGACCTCAGGACGTTTGCATGGGGCCTAAAAGGCCTTTTTCACTATAAACGTCCTAGGACATCCTGGCCATTCAGTTTCATTCATTTGTTGCAAATGTCCTCAGATGTCCTAATTCAGTTTGATTCAATGGTTGCAAATTGTCCCGGAATGCCATACTCGTCCATCCCATGGTCTGTGCACATGCTGACCACTGTCTAGAGGGATGTCAACACTGTTTCCCATGGTCTGAACACACTTTACATAGTTGAATAGCCCCTTTGAATAGCTTCCAGAATATATATTTTGAGGCTGAATTGACCAATAAATTATCGAGAAAAACACAAAATACTTTTTTGGACGTGAGTCTTTGGGTTAGTGTGGCTGTCCAACTCAATGTCTGTGCACAATGCTGGCCACTGTCTGAAGGGGTGTCAACACTGTTTCCCATGTCCCCAACACACTTTACGCAGATGGATAGCCCCTTTGAATAGCTTCCAGAATATTTTGAGACTGAATTGACCAATAAATCATCGAGAAAAATGCAAAATACTTTTTTGGACGCGAGTCTTTTGGGTTAGTGTGGCTGTCCACCTCATGTCTGTGCATAGTGCTGGTCATTGTCCGGAGGGGTGTCCAGACTGTTTCCCACGGTGTCAACACACATTGCGTAGTTGGATAGCCCCTTCAAATAGCTTCCAGAATATATAATTTGAGACTAAATTGACAAGCAAGTTATTGAGAAAAATGCAAAATACTTTTTTGGACACGAGTCTTTGGGATATCAGTGACCCGGGAATTTCGATGACTTCGATGACTGTCAGTGAAATTTAGTGGCCCAAGCACTATCCCAAAGACTTGCATCCAAAAAAGTATTTTGCATTTTTCTCAATAACTTGCTTGTCAATTTAGTCTCAAATTATATATTCTGGAAGCTATTTGAAGGGGCTATCCAACTACGCAACGTGTGTTGACACCGTGGGAAACAGTCTGGACACCCCTCCGGACAATGACCAGCACTATGCACAGACATGAGGTGGACAGCCACACTAACCCAAAAGACTCGCGTCCAAAAAAGTATTTTGCATTTTTCTCGATGATTTATTGGTCAATTCAGTCTCAAAATATATATTCTGGAAGCTATTCAAAGGGGCTATCCATCTGTGTAAAGTGTGTTGGGGACATGGGAAACAGTGTTGACACCCCTTCAGACAGTGGCCAGCATTGTGCACAGACAGTTGAGCAGCCTGAGGATTGTCATGGGAAATCAGATTCAATTGCGGCATTATGTTTTGAATGTCTACTCTGAATAATACAAATTTGATTGAATCACAGAAGCATTTGATTGAATTTGATTGAATTATAGAATCATCCCAGGACATCCTGGGGATGTCCTGGTGAATGGATCAGTCTTCACCAGGATGTCCAGGACATCCACTAGTAAATACCCCCTTTTAGGCCCATTTGAAGGCCAAATGGCCCCCCCTCTATAGGCCGTCATTAGATGGCTGACTAGGCTGCCCTGGCTAGCAGTAAGGGCATGGAACATGTCCCTTAACTTTTGCCAGGTCGTGTCAACCCTTTTCTGGGCTTCCTCAGCCCTTTGCTTGACCATTGCGCTGTACTCGCACAATTCATGCTCGCTGAGTGTGTTAAGCTCAGCTAGCGATTTATAACCATCCAATGCACCTGGGGGATCAACAGGCCCTAGAGGTACATTGGAAACACCAATCTGGTACAGATTGGGTTGGCCAATGCTGGCATCACCAGCATTGGATTTGGTCATGGAACCATATGCACTTTCACGCATAGAATCAGCTCTTTGCAGAGCTGGTGGAAAATCTGCCACCCTTCTAGGCTCCATGTCTAGAAGGCAGATAGTGGGTGATGTTGAATAACCCGTGCGCGCAAATATGTGTGCACAGGTGTGGGAATAAAGCCTATTAAGCTCAAAAAAGTGTAAGGGGTTGGTGTAGGTTCCAACCCCAGTTCTCCTCAATCCTCAGGTCATCAATAAAGTTGAGCTGTATGGAGCTTTAATTATCAATGATGGGGAGGAAAAGGAGTTCTGTTCCTTTTCCCAAATTCCCACATTATTGTATATACATTGTTTATACATGTTTAAATTGAGACAAATATACAATAAGATAATGAATGAAGGGTGGGGTTACCACTCCTTACATTATCCCACCTCTGGCTCTGACACCACCTTTGGTCCGACTCCGGAACATTCCAGGTCCGACCTCAACCTTGACACCTTCCAGACAAGCATGCAATGCCTATGCTCCTGACTCTGGACCTCCGCTCTGGAATCCCATTTGCATCTCTGTCTCCGGAACCTCCAGTCTTAGCTCCGACCTCGGACTTTGACCCCACCTCCGCTTATACCCATTGTATTGGTTAGCTCATTCCATTTAATCGCCTTTGTGTAAGGTCGGTGTAGGTGCCGACCTTGTATCTCCTCACTCCTCAAGTCCATCAAAGATATGAGCTTGAATAGAGCTATATTTCAACGAGGTGGGGGGAAGGAGTGAAACTCCATTCATCATACCCCGCATCATTTATATATGTAATTACATGTGTTGTATGTTGTTTATAGTGGGGCATTCCTTACACTCTCCTCCCTTGCGATATTAATATTGCATAAAGCAGGTTTGAGTGTTTGGTTTCCCAATAAAATAATTAAAAGAAACAAAGAAATAATAGATGAATGGAGGTGACAAAGGTGGTTAGACCTTAGTTGCTCACGGAATAATAAAAAATAACATGTAAAGGTGGTTAGACCTTCACAGAATAATTAAAAGTAAAATGTAAAGGTGGTTAGACCTTTACCATACAAGAACCGAAGGAAATATAAAGAAATAAATAAACACCAGGCCCGTGAAGGCCTGCTCCTCCCTAGACAGTTGTCTAGGAGGTGGTAGAGTCAATGGACCCACAGGCCAGTTAAGGCCACTCCTCCCTGGATCATTGTCAAGGGGGAGAATGCGCAATTTACCCAAAAGAATGGGTAAAAAGTCGATGTGGCCTGAAGCGCAGGCGCTTCTATGGCTCAAGACTCAGGATAAGCAGTAGTGTGCTTATCCCTCTCCTCCCTGAATGGGAGAATGCATGAATTACCCATAGGAATGGGTAAAAGGTGTTTGAGGCCCGAAGCGCAGAGCGCTTCTGGCCCAAAATTCCAGATAAATCAACAAGTGCTTGATGGCACTTGGAATAGATCGAGAGACAGTTGCACAGACTGTCTCTAGCGTATCAGAGTGAGGGTGTGTGATGAGGGCTGCATATTTTATGCAGGCCTCAAATTGTCGAAGCGCAACACGCTTTAGCGAGTAGGCATTCAGCATGAGCTGAATGACACTTAGTACCACCCAAAACCGGTCGAAAGGTTGACAGAAAGACTGTCTAGACCCTCTCGGGGGATGGGAGGAAGTAATCAGGGCCAGATATTCAAGTGACCCTAATTTATGGTGAAGCGCGAGGGCGCTTCCAGAAATGGCAGATACTCCTCAGAGACTGAGCAGCGCCGACCTAGCTGAGATTCTGAGAGGTCATTAGCCTCTCAGAATGAGAGGAATGCTGCCAAGCCTGAGCATTGGGAGCGCAAGTTGCACAGACTGTTGCCCAGTCCGCGCCGTCTCCCCAATATGGAGGAGAGAATCAATTACTTGATTCTCTCTTCGGAATCACTGTCTCCCTTCAAGTATGAAGGGAGTTGATCGGCTTTTTCAGCCGATCTCAAATGGTGTAACCCAGTATGTCTACTGGGCACAAGAACTGCGCTTGCCGGAGCGGCAAGCACAGAGTCATCCTCAGAGGACTTGCTCTCCTCCTGGAACTCCGGGATTGGAAGCTCCTTGAGAGGAGAAGAGCCTATGAGAGAGTCTGGGACGGTTCCAGACTCAAGAGAGAGAGGGAGAGCCTTTTCAGGCTCGGAACTTGTTGAAGCGGGCAGCGCTTCAGTGAACTGATGACCAGCAGCTGAGCTGCCATCAACCTGACCAAAACCCAGCGATGAGACGGGCATAGACACCGTCTCTGTTCACCCAGAGTGAGAAAGAGTAGGGGTTATAACCCCTACATCCTTAGAAACCGACACCTAAAAACGGTCAACCCAACACGACAACTCAAAAGTGGAGCAGCATTTGGGCAACGCCTTATCAGAGAGATTAAGGACACCCGAATCGGACTTATTTCTTTATTTTCTCACCTTATTTTTGTGTATTTATCTCGACCCCTGCCCTTGGCGCTCTCACTAGCAGCCTACAGTTTGCAGGTTAAATATCCAGAATAAACAACAACAACAACAACAAGCGCAAGTTGACACTGAGGGCCAACAACCAGAAAAGGCTGGTGAGCCGTCCATCTGAGCTGGAAACGACACAGGATGCGTTTCCTGTATCGTTCCTGTGTGTACAGATGGAGGTAGTTGCACAGGAGCAGTGGTAGGAACCACTGGGTGCTGTGACCCCAAAAAGGTCAAAGCGCGCGGGTGCTCCATGAACCGGCACTCAGCTTGGACTGGTAAGTGATGTTCCCCACTTGAAACCGGTGGGGGAGCGGTCGCAGGAACTGTCTCTGACCTCTCGGAACGAGAGGAACAGGCTGGGACTGGAGATCTGGCAGTTCCAGAGAAAATCGACATGCGGGGCACATCGATGAGCTGGCACTCAGCAGAAGCTGAGCTGCCCTCATTCTGGCGTGAAACAGGATGGAAGACAGTTGAGTAAACTGTCTTAGACCTCTCAGAACCAGAGGAGATAGTATGGGCTGGGGATATAACCAGCCCAGAAAAATATGAAGCGTGGGGTGCTTCAGACAGCGGGCACTCAGCAGATGCTGAGATGTCCTTATTCCAATGTGAAACCGGTTGGAAGATGGTTGAACGGACCATCGTTGACCTCTCGGAGTTGTTGGAGGAACCGTGTGCTATGAGGGTACTCCAACGTGTCATATCCATCCCCGGCCATCGACTTCCATTCCCTCCAATCCCTCCAATCCCTCTGGTCTACCTCCGCTCCTTCTTCACTAACCTCGGAGCTCCTGTATTCCGCAATCACCTTGGTACCCCTCGATGGTCACCACCCCCTCTTTTCAATTTATTACCTATGCCTCCCTAAGTATGGAGCCCCAAAGGCTTCCGGACAGCTCCGATGTCCGCTAGCGCACCCCCGCCTCCGCTGGGCAATACACTCGCTTGCCCTGCAAAGCCCACCTTCGGGCCTATCCCTCCTTTCTGTTTCTGGGTTATTGCCTACCATTCCGTTAACCCCGTAACCCGACTCGTCGGTAATATTCAATTGGCTAATGTCTAACCCTGTTAGCTCCGCTCTGCTCGGCTCTGCCGTTTGCGGACCCACCCTCGTTGTAACTATATATATACTCAACTTGTACATAGGTTACACCTCAGTAATAAAATCGACTAGAGTTTACCCCCTTCAGTTCTGGTTGCTGTCATATCCATCCCCAGCCATCGACTTCCGGTTCCTCCGATCCCTCCAGTCTAACTCCGCTCCTCCCTCACTAACCTCGGAGCTCCCGTATTCCACAATCCTCTCGGTACCCCTCGATGGTCACCACCCCCTCATTTCAATTTATTACCTATGCCTCCCTAAGTACGGAGCCCCGAAGACTTCCGGACAGCTCCGACGTCCGCTAGCGCACTCCCACCTCCGCTGGGCAATACACTCACCTGCCCTGCAGAGCCCACCTTCGGGCCTATCCCTCCTTTCTGTTTCTGGGTTATTGCCTGCCTTTCCGCTAACCCCGCAACCCGACTCGTCGGTAATATTCAGTCGGCTAATGTTTAAACCCCATTAGCTCCGCTCCATTCGGCTCTGCCAATTGCGGACCCATCTTCGCTGTAACCATATATATATCCCACTTGTACATAGGTTACACCCCAGTAATAAAATCAACTAGAGTTACCCCCCCTTCGGTTCTGATTGCCAGTCAGTAAGTTAGGGCACGGACGTGTCACTAGGCACAGCGCTCTTGGCAGAAGTCGCTGAGGCCAAAGCCCTCCGTCACGGAGACTCTCCCTCATCTCGAATCTGGTCTCTGACAGTTGCCAGTTTAGTAAGTTAGGGCACAGACATGTTACTAGGCACAGCGCTGAAGGAGAGAACGAAGGAAGGTCAGTTGGGAGGTTCAAACGAGACCACCACCAAGCTGTTCCCTGGTTCTTTAGTTAGGATGGGGAAGTGTACTAGTGTTATTTATTGTAAATATAGTACCAATCCGAGTGTTTTGGCTAATTCTATTTTTATGGGTTAGTTTTAAAGTTCCTGAGAATTGACTTACAGATAAACCGAGCCCTGCGGAGCTGTTTCTTTATTGAAATTTATTAATTTGTCTAGGTGTAATTCTGTGTAGAGTTGTTTAATTTGGATTTAAACTTGAATTTAATCTTCTACTTGGTGAAGTTTCAAAGATTCTATTCAGTTAATGAATTTGGATTCTGTCTGGAGTGTCCCTTGAGTTTGTTTTATTTTTGTCTTATTTTATTGCTTGTTTTAACAGTAGCAAAATAACTGTTTTGTGTTTACACTTTGAAATCTGGAGTGTTAACCAGCTCTCCTGTTGAAATATCTACTTAATATTTCTCTCCTTAATTGCTGCCTTTTACTACAGTGGCAATCTTAACTGTATATCACTTTTTCGCACTGGAGTGACAACCAGAAATGCTTGAGAAAAATAATACTCTATTTTCTTACTTCTCTAAGGGGGGCGAAAAGTCACAGAAAGGGTCTCCCTTTTATACTCCTTGGGTCACCTTCCTTTTTCACGCTCTACCTTCTATTTACAGGATTTATTTACAGTGTATTTTTCTCAAACTGAATAAAAATGAAATTTTCATGCTATAGTTCTACTGCGCTTTTGCTGCACTGAACTGCGGTTCTACTGCAGTCAGACTGCGCCTAGAATTCTTATTGTCCTCCCTCGCCTAAGCTATTTTAATGGTTAATTGGAACTTGGCTGCGCTGCATTTGCTGCAGTTACCTATTTCAAATTCCCTTTAAATTTGCTATGACTCGATGATTCTGAATTCAAACTTCGCATTACTATGCGTACGGCTGTGCTGAGACCTTCAGCTGATTTATTCCATTTTTATTTAGTGACATTTAGTTAAAATGAGACTGAAATGGTAAATGAGTGAATTATTCAGGTTTAAAACTGAAAGAAAAAGTTGCTAGTAGTCAAGAATTACTCAAACGAATGTGTTATAGCTCTCCACCTCATTAGAATATCGTTCCCTAAAATTCCCACCATGGTCCGTCGTAGTTTAGTGGTTTTCGTGAATTTCGTTCATATTCCCTGATTCCCTTTTGTATTATCACATCCTAATCCTCCATATGTATTGTTGGTTGTTATAGTAGGTCGTCCTTGAAGACATCATATTTTTATGTATTTTATTTAGGACTCTGGACCTCTTGAAGCTGTTTTCCCGCGCGTTTTCTGGTTTCTAACTTCATGTCCCTATATCTCATTCATTTCTGGATGTTTTCCCACGTTCTTGGTCTCATAAATTTTCATTTATTCCCACCTTTCCAATGGTACCAAGGTTGTGTCCTATTTCCTGGTATTCGTTGAGTTAGCAAAAGTTTGCGCGCACATTCGGTAATCACGTGCATCATTCCCATAGTCGTTCGTATGCGGGCGCCGTTTCCGTTTAATTGTTCAGGATTTATGATATGCACGGGTGTTTATTTCTTTCATATGGGCTTCTGTGATTTATTTCAGATTTTTCCCTCATGATTTAAGGTTGTTTTGCACTTTCCATGCTTTGTTTTGACCGGGCTCTTCCTTATTTGGATGGAAATTGGTCTTCGCGATCTGCCGAAGTGCGGATCTCGGTTCCGACGGCCGGTTCCCTGTGCATCGCCACCCTCACGTGTCATTACACATGATGCGGATTTCTATATTCCCGTCATGGGTATAACTTCACAACGGCTGGACTGTTTGGGCTGAAAATTTGCATAACTATAGTTCCCCATTTTTAATAATTTCCGTGTAAATTTCGTTGTATGTTTTAATTATGGATCCTACGCAAACATCGTCTTTTCCCTAAGCTCGGACTTTTGATGTCACTATTCCTGTTATTGGATATCTCATTAACGCATGATCCTTTTATTATGAAAATTTGGGAGGATTAAGATTGGATCCCTTCCTTTCTAATGGGCTATCAAGCTTGTCTCGGTCGTTACTAGTTAATCTTCGCGCTTCCCTTTTAGGCATTGTCCTCGTTTTTGCAGGAGTTTTAGTCATATCTCCGTTGTTTATGAGTAGTTTCCCCTGTAATTACTCTCATTGGGTCCGTTTGGTGGACATCTATATTTCCTATTATAAACACGACTTTGAATTTTGCATTAGTTCCTGAGGAATCCTTGTTCCGTGGTACTTCCATCCTTGGCTACGTGTGCAGACGTGGGAAAGTAGTTTCCGTGGAGGTTCTCTGATTGTTTTTATAGTCAAATCTAGGTCGATTGTCCTAATTCTTGGTTTAATATTTGTTATAAATTCCCCCGAGAATTCCGTCTCGTTGATGGTAAGCTTGAAGTATTTTTGCTATTTTTCTTTCTTTCGATTTATTGTGTGTAGTCATAATAATTCATAAAAATTCAGGTCCTTCTATTTTCTCATATCTACTTGTCATATGAGGTTTTGTGATTTATCTGACATATTTCCATAATGGGTTTCCATAGCGTGGCCGTTATTTCTCCTACAGCGCTCCTGGTATAAGTCGCTGAGGCCGAAGCCCTCCGTCATGGAGACACTCCCTCGTCTCAACCTGGTCTCTGACACAACGGAGCTAACCTGAACAGCCACATTCCTGCGTCAGCGTGGGAACATTCTGGGAGAGCAACTCGCCCAGAATCCACCATGTGACTACTTAGTCACAAGACCTCTTTTATATTATTTCGGACTAACCCATGCCAGGCCACGGATATATTCATTCATTTGAATTCATTTCCTTTTCCCTCAGTTCTTCACACATATTAGCTGAGACTGAGGTTAGTTATAACATTCCTTTATTACTATTCCCTTTACTATTGTAATGTGCAATATGTATATTACCTTTAGCTTCACGCTTCTAGGTAATACAATTCAGTTCTTCATGCATATTAGCTGAGACTGAGCTTCATGCTTCTAGTCCAGCTCCGAGATCAAGTGTCGCTCATCAACAGGACTGAGAGGGAAGCTCAGGAGGTGGGGGGGCAGAAGTTGGCAAGCCTTTGGAAAGAAGGCATGCCAATGATGCACCCGGTTTGGAAAAATATCTTTTCAAACAACCTCAAAACTCTTCAGAGGTCATTGAAGGCCCTAGCAGCCTGTGCAGATCTTTGAAAGTTGGCAGAGATCTGCTGCCAGGTTGCCACTGAGTGGTGTGTAGGTGCGTGTCTGGGAACGTCCGTGCACGGTTTGAAGAACATGATGCAACAGTGCCTAATGCGGACCTATCAGTCACCTCAGTCTTATTGGGGCAGGCAGAGGTGTGTAAGAGACCCAGGAAGGTCTCCCAGATGCATCAGAAGCACCGATCTGATTAAGATTGGCTGGATTGGTCATGGAATCATATGCGCTTTTGCATGCAGATCTGGCCTTATGCAGGCCAGTGGGAAAACCTGCCACCCTTCTGTCAGGGCTCGGTCCTTGATCAGGGACAGCCCGACCTCAGGCCTAGGTGTGTGCGATGTTCCGGGTGGTTGGGCGCTAGACCCTGTCCTCAGCTCCTCAAACTCACTGAAGGGACTAAGCAGGGATTGAGTTGTCATGTATTACAGAGGGTAACTACAACTTGCCTAAGCGGGGATTGAGTTGAGAAGAAGGGTAAGTTTCCCTATTCCCCACTTGGCTACTATAAAAAGGAAGTGTACTGTACAGTTCATAACATGACTCCGGGTAGAAGCCGAGCATGTTCCCGCGACTCGGAAAAGGTGTCACGTGGGTTAAGGCGAGTTGCTCGCCTTGACCCACGTGATTTTTCCCGCGGGCTCACATGCGGGCTGAAGTTGTGAGAGATATGTAGGGATGGGGAGGTCTGGGAAGTGGGGGAGGTCTGGGAAGGTGGTTCTGGGGTGTGGTTGGGTGCCCTGACAGCGGGGTCAGGGGCCGATCCCTGACACCTTCTAGACTCCATGTCATAGAAGGCAGATTGACCAGCTACTGCTGGTTTTGTTGGCATCTTGCCCCATGAGGGAGCCAACACTTTGCACAAGTGATTGGCACATGCGCATAGCACGTGTGGCAATGCCCATGAGAATATAGCCTAAGAAGCTTAAAAAAGTGTAAGGTCGGTGTAGGTGCTGACCTTGTATCTCCTCACTCCTCAAGTCTGTCAAAGATATGAGCTTGAATAGAGCTATATTTCAACGAGGTAGAGGAAAGGAGTGAAACTCCATTCATCATACCCCGCATCATTTATATATGTAATTACATGTGTTGTATGTTGTTTATAGCAGGGCATTCCTTACACTTTGCCTGTTATAAAAATGGGGCCTAATTGGCCCATTTCTATAGCATCCGGGTGCAGGAGGGGGCTGTGACATTGAGAAGATGTTACAATTAATGTAACAGATGTTGTAACAGTGGGGTTTACAATAACATGGACATCGGGTGTTTTGGGTGATAATAGTTGGTTAGGTTCTTCCTATTTACATGTCACGTGATATTATAGTACACAGGGCCCATAAGAGGCTAGAAATGGGAAATTCCCATTTCCATAACATCGCCAATATTCCGGAGTTTAACTTCTGAGTTCGGACTTTCCGGACTTACTTTGGACCTTGCAACTATTGCATTGCTCCATTCAATTCCGCTACCCTCCCCCATTCCTATTTGGGCTGCTGCTTCCTTTCTATTCAGTCAGCTAGCCATTCCCCACTCCCACCCTCCTTCCTTCCTCCTTGGGCCTTGGCCCTTCACTCCTCCTTTGGGAAACACCATTGAGTCAAACCCTTGACCCTCGGTGTTGTTCCTCCTTCCAGCTCCCTTTGTCTGCTTTTGGAGTACCCTTGCTCCTTTTGATTCCGGACCCCTCCTTATATACAATGTACATAGTAACTTGTAACCTCAGTCCAAAATCGACTTGATTTCCCCCCAAGAGACTTTCCTTTGCTAGATCCGAAATTAGGGACCCCCAGGACAACCAGCAATGGCACAGCGCTCCACCTGAGTCGCTGAGGCCGAGGTCCTTCCATGCTAAGTCTCCGATTCCACTCCAGAGTCATCTGAATCTGCCTGATCTAACACATGGCCATTGTAAGGAGTGGTAACCCCACCCTTACTTTCTATCCTTATTCTATATCTATATGTGGCTCATAATAAACATGTATAAACAATGTATATACAATAACGTGGGAATTTGGGAAAAGGAACAGAACTCCTTTTCCTCCCCATTGTTGATAATTAAAGCTCCATACAGCTCAACTTTATTGACAACCTGAGGATTGAGGAGAACTGGGGTTGGAACCTACACCAACCCCTTACAGCTGTCCACCTTACATCCTAGGATGTCCAGAACTGCTGTATCATCGAACCATGCATGTACAGCCCATCCGATGTTTTGTCGGAGGACCCACAACATGGTCCTTTGAAAGGTTGAGGGACCATTGCAGTCCCCTTGCTGCAGCATGTTTGAGATGTATGTGCCCCATGGAGTGGCAAATGCAGTGCATGGAACACAGTCGAGTTCCATGCATATTTGCTCATATGCATCAGTCATCAATTTTCGATTGATATGAGTTTCTTGCCAGACTGTCCATTATGGATGTTATGGAAATGGGAATTTCCCATTTTAGACTCTTATGGGTTCTGTATCACATGATTTGTATAGTAATAAAAACTTAACCAATCAACAATTACCAAAAAACCCACTGTGCTAACATCTGTTAAACCTCATGTTACAACATCTGCGAAACCACCTGTAAAACCTAATGAACCACCTCACCTCCACTTTCCACTTTCCTGCGCCAAGAACGGATGAAAATGGGTGCCTCTGGCCCCATTTTTGTAACAATGGATCTCATGTCTGGCATCGGTGTGACGTCGAGGATCGTATTCATGTTACGATTCCTCGCATCTATGACAGTTCTAAGAGAGCCATCCTTTTTTGCAAGGCAGAGCAATGGGCATGCCATGGCAGTGGGATGTCTGACCCACCACCCAGCAGGCTCGTAATGAAGAGCCTTCTCTCATAGCTGTTGCTTGAGAGCCTGAGGACACATAGCATGCTGCTCATTGTACTGCTTCATGGGAAAATCCTATGGTTAACTTCATGGAAAGGAGGCAAGACCTCAGGTGCGGGTGCCATGACATCTTCAAAACACGCCCTCCACCAATTGTGGAGGGGAATGGAACCATCATCCATCATTGGGCGATGTTCCAGATGAGAACAATCAGGTAACTGACCTGACTTTGGGTCAGGCCAGTGTTCTGGAAAATTATGCATGGCATCCTGTACAGACGACACATAAGAAGATCCCCTCATAGTGGCTACACTACAAGGGTTGGGCTCCTCCCTAGAGGGGTGATCGGGCAGTGAAGTTGGCTTCGCCTTACCAAGTCACAATTGCTGTGTGCTTGGCAATTTGGACGCCTGATTATTTGAGGGCAAAGCCTTCTTAACTAGGCTTGAATTGTGTTGGCAGGCCTGGTGCCCAGTTGAGATAAAGGAACGTTCCGTTGGAACGTCAAATGAAGGGAGTTGGCCTCCGTGAATGTGGATGATGTGCTTGCCAAAGTCAAGCATCTGTCATATCTGTACAAACCCAAACCCGATCCGACTCCTGGACCCTCCGCTTCACCACCTCCGGAGTCCTACCCTATCCCTTTTTGCTCCGATATTCACCTTCAGACTGAACATCACCCCTCTTGCCACTCTCCCCCTCTTACTCCTCCTCACTCCTCACATCACCTCCACCCTTCCATCCCTCTCCTACCCTACCTCCACTCCTCCCCCCACTCTTCTCATCACTCTCCTCCCTCCGACACTCTTCCACCAAACCTCCACCAAGTCATGACCTTCCACCACTGTCCCGTACTCAGACACCACCCATGCCTTCGCTCCGAGACTCCATCATGGCCCCAACCTCGGACTTTGACTCCACCTCGGCTTAAGTCCATTGCATTGGTGACCTCATACTACGTAAACACCATTGCCAACATTCCTCGGACTTTCAACCCCACCTCCATAACCTCCATAAGCTCCACAACCTCTGAGCTCCACAGATCATACTTGGCACTTTTGCTGCTTGTAATGTATCTTTCGTGTTTCCCCCTCATCCTTATTTGGACTGCTGCTTCTCTCCATTCTAGCCAGTTAGTCATCATCCCCACTTCTCCTCATCCTCCTGCCCCTTTGGGCTTCGCCCTCCCTATCCCCTTGCAGATGTACCACAGGTTCTACCCTATGACCTTCGGTGCCGATCCACTTCCATCATCCCTTTGTCCCCATTCGGACGCCTTTGTTCCAATTTGGACCCCCTTTGATTTCCTTGTACTTTCATCTCCCTATTATATACAGGTGCTTGTACATACTTGTTTTGGACCTTCAGTCTAAAATCGACCTGAAATGCCCCCTAGAGACTTCCTGCTCACTGCCTCTGAAATTAAGGACCAAATGGACAAACAGCAATGGCACAGCACTCCGCATGAGTCGCTGAGGCCAAGGTCCCTCCTTGCTAAGTCTCCGGTTCCCCTCCAGAATTGTCTGCCCTTGCCTAGTTCTAACAGCATCGCCTTATTTGTGTTCAACCATGGAGCGCCTAATATAGCATTGTACCTTTCGATGTCCACAACATTGAAATAGTGCTTCTTATTCTGACCTAATGTCTTCAGGTCAACATTCGTTCTGTAGTAAATGCAGGAATGACTCCCTTTGGTACCCATTTAGAGTACCAAAGGGTTTGGTAGCTCCAGCAGAGGGATGTGGCATGCCCTGACAAAGTCAGGGGACAGTGCATCCATCTCTGCTCCACTATCAAACAGGGTGAATGCTCTGGTCCCGTTGATTTCAACGAGACCAGTCAGAGTGCGGCGCAAGTCTGCACTCCAATCCATAGGGTATTTGCCTGCCTCTCGCGATAGTCTAAACTTCATGTCAAACATGGGTGAGTTTTTCTTTGAAATTTTAGCAGGAACCATTTCGGTTTCCTGCTTGTGAGGGGGTAACTGGCCCTCAGTCTTGAATCGATGAACGGGTTCATCGACCAGTTCAGCATAGATTTCTTCTTCGCTCAGGAGTTTCTCCGCTCTCTGAGCTGAAGCGAGTTTTAGGGTGTAATTGTCCTCAGATGGGTCCACAAATGTCATCCCTCATAGACCCACATGCCCAAAGGCGACCTCGCCTTCAGGCTCACTTTCTAACTCATCCTGAGAATCAGGGTGTTCATATGGATCGTCGACAAGGTGGTCATCCCCTTTGTTGATAGCAGCCACTGGGGTGTTGTCGTTCATGTCCTCATCAATCCCCAGAGCGAAAAGTTTGGCCCTAGGTGGGTGATTTGGGCATTGGAACAAGTACCTGATTTTGCCACATTTGTAGCAAAGTGGGTTACCCTTTGCGTCCTTTGAGGGACGACATTGATAACTGGAAGATCCAGTATTCGAAGCATACCGGTTATTATTTGGAGGAGGCACCTCAGTCTGAGTTCTTGACGACGAAGCCACTAAGGGTTTCGTCGCCACCTGTGTTTTCTTAGCACTATAGGCTACAGATGGAGGGAAACTACGTGTCATAGTTACCTTTGAAGCGGAGGTTGCCACCCCTTTTGTTGAAGGGGCGGTGCTGTGAGAGCCACTCAATTTCATTTTCGAGGGATTTGTAAATTTGGAGGATGTCAGTCCTCCCCTATATGCATTGATGGCACACATGGAATCATACATGTGGTCTACGTGTAATACTGCGGTCCAAAGGTCATCTTTGGATGAGAAATCGACCGAAATTTGGTTGCGCATTACTAGCTCTTCCTTCATGTATAAAGGAAGAGCATTCAAGAAACACTCATTGAAACTTGCCTGGTCAGGGCGAGTTATCATCTTCTCCAATACTCGGAGAAGTTGAGTATAGAAGTGCTTGATTCCTTTGGAGGAATCATATGCGAGGGTTTTGAAGAGTTTGGTGGCAGGAACTGCCACCGATCTCTTCACATATGTTAACATCAGCTTGTTTAACAGCTGAATGAAGGTAGGGGTCAACCCCTCCTCAAAACCTTGCTTCATATCATGAAGCACAATTTGTTTGGGGTTGCCATCTAAGTTGCAAGCTAGAGAGTCTATATGAAGCTCATTATAGCTCGTGCCTTTCCACCCATTTCCTGATATCCAGGAAGTGAGCTCCACCAGCCAGTTCTCGAATTTTTCGAGATTGTTTTCCCCAGACCACAAAGTGGTGGGAAATGGCACAGAGTTCTTTTTCAGTAACTCTGGTTTTACATCGGCTGGGAGAGGTGTTAGGATACGAGCCTTTACAAGGTTCGATACCCTTCTTACAAGATCACCCATGAAGCCCTCTGGGTCTCCAGGGGTCATACTGTTAGGGTCCCTAGAATAGGACCTAAGAGTAGTTTCGACGAACCCATCATTCAGGTTGGTGGCACTCACCATCCTTGGAACAGTTGTGTCAAAAACCCCGATCGTAGGGGAAAATGCATGAGTCCGAATGCAGGCAGGGCTCAACTAGAGGGGATCCGAGAGCTCCGGTAGTGGACCGAAGCTTCTCCAGGAAGCCTGGTTCTGCTGGATGGTACAAGAGGCTCTAAGAAGGACATGGCCTCAGCGACTCAGAGGGAGCGCTGTGCCTCCATTACGTCTCAGTTAGTCCTTGTATTTCTTATGTCTGAGGTATCTTGTAGAAAGGGGCCGGGATTCACTCAGAGGGACTTGGGGTAGCATTTTAATCGAGATTAGAACTGAGGAAAACTACAGGTTCTAATCTACAGGTATTTATAAGGGGGAATGGAAAGGACTTAGTCAAAGTCCGAATGATAATAGAAGAACACCAAAAGGTGCCGAATGATACTGAGAGGTACTGAAAGGTCCCGAACGATATCCTTAATGGGGAACTGAGGTGTCGGGTCAAGGGGGGGGGGCGGAGTAAGAGGCCAGAAGATGAATGGGAACGAGAAATGGGTAAGAGGGGGTTAGCCGACTGAATGGTAAGAAGAAGATAGTCGTGCTATGAATGGAAGGTGACTAATAAGTGATGACGTGAGTGGGGTCACCGAAGGATGCGGGTAGCTCTGAAAGCGGAGTTACGTATCCGAAGGATGTTGGGTGACTCCAATAAATGAAATGGGTGGAGAAATGGTTTAGGGGTATGTCACAGGATGTCGGAGGTCCGTTGGGATATCAGAGCAAATCCGGAGTCTCCAAATGTTCCGACTCGGGACCGAGCTTCCGGGATGGGAGTGGCCAAGGTTCGGTGTGCCGCAACCAGACCGGAGCTGAGACAGTCAGGAAGGAAGGTGACTTGGGGAGTGGGGAGGCATGGTGTAGGGGATGGTGAAGTTGTTAGGAAGGTGTGGTGTGGTGGGAGTGCGTGGGGTTGGGATTCTGGGATATGACAAGTTGAGCTCATTGCCTGAATGTCAGGGCACGCCGCCGCTGTCACCTCCTTCTCCTTTTCGTCTCATCGTCTCGTTCTCTCCTCTTTCCTTCTTCTCTTTTCTATCTTTATACAGACAACCTCTCTTTCTTTCCTACACTTGTAGCACGGACGTGTCCAACACTGAGCACCCCGTAGGGGCACCGCGATGCCGGATGTGCCGTGCACTCCTACTTGTATTTCCCCTCTAACACTCGGGATCGACCGCAGAGCTACCTGCGGTAACCCGGCTTCGTCTGGGGGTGACATGGCACCTCCACATGACCCATTCACACATGTATATAAACTAAGCCGAAGCAGGACTGAAGAAGTAACCTTCTTCTCATTTCCCGCTTCAGGCAAGTACCCTAGTTTAGTCTAGCTTCCCACCCTAATAACAATACATTTCCCGCTTCAGCCTAAGAAGCCACACAGGGATGTAAGCCCGAGTGAGGGCTGCCCACTATAGGGTCTCACCGCCCCGCTGCTGTCCGGGCCGCTAGCACCGAGCGCTATGCCGCTACCTCTACCTTCCTCGAGCCATCCCTGACACTGAAGAGGGTTCAGATTGTTGCTGAACTCTCTTTTCATGGAAGAAATTAGGTTTATTGGGGCCTCAACCTGAGGACCCGGCATATGACGAATGGTAGGCTGGGGAGTCGAGACTTCTTGTCTCAGCTCCTGCTCTCATTTGTGTTGTTTACTAGGCCGATTAAGGCCAAAGAAGGTGGCCACATCGTTGTCACCACCACCAGGAGGCACTTGCACCCTGAACCGCCTGTAGGTATTTAACCTACTCTGCAGTTCTCGAGCATGGCCTCGGTGTTCTGATTCAAGACTGTGTGGCATATAGACATATGCCACATTGTCATCCACTCACGTCCTATATTCCTTGGATGCTTCACTTGGTGCAGGAGTAGCAAAGAGATGTCTTTGCTTCCTCTTGATTTCGCCTTGCTGGTTGACCACAATGGCTGAACCAGTTCCATGACGAGATATATGAGGCAATCTGTCAGGGGATGACTCCCGGGTCCCCATGACCCTCCCCTATGGTCCACAGTCTCTGGTCTGGCCAGCCCTATCCAGGGCACAATCCTACTGTGGGTAAGAAGATGAGAAGGAAGCTAACTTCCCATCTTCCCACAGTGGCCACAATATCAGCAAAACTTCCGGGGATACCCGGAAGTCACATGAAGGGGTAGGAACCGGGCCCGGAGCATGCAGCGTGCGTGCGTGCGTGCGTGCATGTGGGAATCGCAGCAGGTGGAAGCGGGTCCGGATGCGGGTCCGGGTCCGGGCTAGTCAGGGTGTGTGCCCTGACACAATCCTGCCTCAACATCTGCATTATCTGAATCTGATGAACTAATGAAAACCACAGGTGGTTCTCAAGAGTTTAAACGAGATGCGTTCAGTTGTTGCACAACTGTCATGACTGCCTGCCCCAACATTTCAGTGATGGTCTTCTGTAGACCCTCACTCCTGTTGGCCTCATCATCAGGAGGTCGATTCTGTGGCTCGAGAAAGTGATCAGGCCCGTTACAATCCCTGTTCACCCATTTCTCTTTCAAATGGGAAGGTATCTGCGCCAGTGATAAGGCAGATTCCTCACTTTCCAGGTCGGGGTATATAGTGGCCATCTGTATTCCAGGATCCCCTGAACCTGGGACGTGGACAAACTCGGGTAGGCTGTTGTCATTGTGCAGATTCTGAGTCGTCATAACCATGGGAAAAGTCCCTTGGTCACGCTGTAGGAGAAATAACGGCCACACTATGGAAACCCATTATGGAAATATGCCAGATAAATCACAAAAACCTCATACGACAAGTAGATATGAGAAAATAGAAGGACCTGAATTTTAACGAATTTTACGAATTTTTACGAATTATTATGACTATACACGATAAATCGAAAGAAAGAAAAATAGCAAAAATACTTCAAGCTTACTATCAACGAGACGGAATTCTCGGGGGAATTTATAGCAAATATTAAACCAAGAATTAGGACAATCGACGAAGATTTGACTATAAAAATAATCAGAGAACCTCCACGGAAACTACTTTCCCACGTCCAAACACGTAGCCAAGGATGGAAGTACCACGGAACGAAGATTCCTCAGGAACTAATGCAAAAGTCAGAGTCGTGTTTACAATAGGAAATGTAGATGTCCTCCAAACGGAACCAATGAGAGTAATTACAGGGGAAACTACCTATAAACGATGGAGATATGACTAAAACTCCTGCAAAACGAGGACAATGTCTAAAAGGCAAGCGCAAAGATTAACTAGTAACGACCGAGACAAGCTTGATAGCCCATTAGAAAGGAAGGGATCTAATCTTAATCCTCCCAAATTTTCATAATAAAAGGATCATGCGTTAATAAGATATCCAATAATGGGAATAGCGACATCAAAACTCCGAGCTCAGGGAAAAGACGATGTTTGCGTAGGATCCATAATTAAAACATACAACGAAATTTACACGGAAATTATTAAAAATGGGGAACTATAGTTATGCAAATTTTCAGCCCAAACGGTCCAGCCGTTGTGAAGTTATACCCATGACGGGAATATAGAAATCCGCATCATGTGTAATGACATGTGAGGGTGGCGATGCGCAGGGAACCGGCTGTCGGAACCGAGATCCGCACTTCGGCAGATCGCGAAGACCAATTTCCGTCCAAATAAGGAAGAGCCCGGTCAAAACAAAGCACGGAAAGTGCAAAACAACCTTAAATCATGAGGGAAAAATCTGAAATAAATCACAGAAGCCCATATGAAAGAAATAAAAACCCGTGCATATCATAAATCCTGAACAATTAAACGGAAACGGCGCCCGCATACGAACGACTATGGGAATGATGCACGTGATTACCGAATGTGCGCGCAAACTTTTGCTAACTCAACGAATACCAGGAAATAGGACACAATCTTAGTACCATTGGAAAGGTGGGAATAAATGAAAATTTATGATACCAAGAACGTGAGAAAACATCCAGAAATGAATGAGATATAGGGACATGAAGTTAGAAACCAGAAAACGCGCGGGAAAACAGCTTCAAGAGGTCCAGAGTCCTAAATAAAATACATAAAAATATGATATCTTCAAGGACGACCTACTATAACAACGAACAATACATATGGAGGATTAGGATGTGATAATACAAAGGGGAATCAGGGAATATGAACGAAATTCACGAAAACCACTAAACTACGACGGACCATGGCGGGAATTTTAGGGAACGATATTCTAATGAGGTGGAGAGCTATAACACATTCGTTTGAGTAATTCTTGACTACTAGCAACTTTTACTTTCAGTTTTAAACCTGAATAATTCACTCATTTACCATTTCAGTCTCATTTTAACTAAATGTCACTAAATAAAAATGGAATAAATCAGCTGAAGGTCTCAGCACAGCCATACGCATAGTAATGCGAAGTTTGAATTCAGAATCATCGAGTCATAGCAAATATATAGGGAATTTGAAATAGGTAACTGCGGCAAATGCAGCGCAGCCAAGTTCTAATTAACCATTAAAATAGCTTAGGCGAGGGAGGACAATAAGGATTCTAGGCGCAGTCTGACCGCAGTAGAACCGCAGTTCAGTGCAGCAAAAGCGCAGTAGAACTATAGCGTGAAAATTTCATTTTTTATTCAGTTTGAGAAAAATACACTGTAAATAAATCCTGTAAATAGAAGGTAGAGCGTGAAAAAGGAAGGCGACCCAAGGAGTATAAAAGGGAGACCCTTTCTGTGACTTTTCGCCCCCCTTAGAGAAGTAAGAAAATAGAGTATTATTTTTCTCAAGCATTTCTGGTTGTCACTCCAGTGCGAAAAAGTGATATACAGTTAAGATTGCCACTGTAGTAAAAGGCAGCAATTAAGGAGAGAAATATTAAGTAGATATTTCAACAGGAGAGCTGGTTAACACTCCAGATTTCAAAGTGTAAACACAAAACAGTTATCTTGCTACTGTTAAAACAAGCAATAAAATAAGACAAAAATAAAATAAACCCAAGGGACACTCCAGACACAATCCAAATTCATTAACTGAACAGAATCTTTGAAACTTCACCAAGTAGAAGATTAAATTCAAGTTTAAATCCAAATTAAACAACGCTACACAGAATTACACCTAGACAAATTAAATAAAGAAACAGCTCCGCAGGGCTCGGTTTATCTGTAAGTCAATTCCCAGGAACTTTAAAACTAACCCATAAAAATAGAATTAGCCAAAACACTCGGATTGGTACTATATTTACAATAAATAACACTAGTACACTTCCCCATCCTAACTAAAGAACCAGGGAACAGCTTGGTGGTGGTCTCGTTTGAACCTCCCAACTGACCTTCCTTCGTTCTCTCCTTCAATGCAGCATCTGTTTAGATGCCCTAGTTGGATCTAGGGTTCGTCTGGGCACAGTCAATGCAGGCTCCAAAGGTCCTTCAGGAACCTTCGGAGTCTCTTCCAATTTGTCAGGTTCGATGGGTCGGGGGGCTTCTTCAGGGAAAAGCTCCTGACGTCCCTCAAGCATGTCTAACCTTTCCAAAATGCAGTTGAATCTACTTTCGAGCCCTTTTTTGAAGCTCACAAAAGTCTGGATGAATTCCCTCCATGGCACATCTTCTCGTGGTGCAACAACAGAGAATGGTAGGTCTCCCTTCGTTGTTGCTTCATCAACAGGGGGATTATTAGTCCCTGTTGGCTCACCACTCATGGTTGGAAGTAGGGGAACAGGTGCTGAAGGGCCTGTGCCTCTCGCCGCTGACTGAGTCTCTGTGTCAATCGGCACGTTGTCCAGATTGGCAGTGATCACAGCTGGGGCTTCTGTATCAGCCACCACTCCTGACAAGTCTAGCTCATCTGGAGGCACGTTAGGGCTCCCAATCGGATCGGGGTCAATTGGTGCAGTGTCGGCCTCACCAACATCTACAACGGGATCGAGTTCTCATGCAGATTTCTGTGCAGTCTTCGTCTTCTTTCGAGAAGAAGATGATCCAGCTGCCCCTCGAGAACTCATTGGGGAAGAGGGTCTAAGTGAAGATTAGATCAACGTGCTTTGCAATGTCGATCAAATTGGGAACAAGCACAGGGTTAACTGGATTAACTTACCAAGCGTAAAAAAGTGTAAGCATGTGGTTATAAGCACCTCACACTCCCGGTCCATCACACAAATATGCTTTAATGAGCTATATTGTTAATGGGGGAGTAAAGGCTGAGGAGCCTTTCCTCCTACCTTCGCATCTTATATATGTGTATCTACATGATGTAATGCAGCTTAATATTATACAGGTTGTCTATGTTACTGAAGCACGACTGCAGTCATGCTTGATGTGAAGTATGGAAAGGACAGACAATGTGTGGGTACACATTGTAAGTCCTTACAAACAGCCATCCACTGGGCCTTCCTAGCAAAGTCCCCCACCCAAAAGACGTTGCTGTCAGGGCACACACCCTGACTAGCCCGGACCCGCTTCCACCCGCCACGCTTCCCACATGCATGCACACTCCGCATGCCGCATGCTCCGGGCCCGGTTCCTACCCCTTCATGTGACTTCCGGGTATCCCCGGAAGTTTGCCTGATTTGTGGCCACTGTGGGAAGATGAGAAGTTAGCTTCCTTCTCATCTTCTTACCCACAGTAGGTGTCAGAGACTGGATTATTGTCGGAGTCGGGCAGACTGTCAGAGTCGAACACTGTCAGGAGGCAGATGGAAGACGGATTGGGTTCTGTCTGAGTTGAGGTCGGAGGTGATGCAGAGGTCTGTTGGAGTGCGTGCGCGGATATGTGGGCGGAAATATGCGGCGCGTCCGGAAGTGCTGTTCAAGGTTAGCAGAGTGGGATCGTGGCCTCAGCGACTCAGGTGGAGCGCTGTGCCCTGAGCTTGACGTTTGGGGGAGATCCCGTATTTACAGACTGACACTTACAGCGGACTTCAAACAAGACTTGCAGGCGGAGCGGACCTGTAGGAGGAGCATGGACTCCGTGAGCACGGACTCAGAGGGGGGGAAGCCCCCTTTGCAGAAGGAGGGACTCAGACCAGACAGGGGGGGGTACTCTAGTTGATTTCAGACTGAGGTCCCTGAAAGTATTTACAAGGTATAAGTAGATAAGAGAAATCAAAAGAGGGACCGGTCGGTCCGGTGCGGAAATAAGCGGAAATGAGCGGGGAGTTGTCAAACTAAACCAAGGACAAGAACCTGGGAAATGGGAGGCAAGGAATGAATAAAGTCAAAGCAGATCAAGTACCAATATTGACAGATTAAATGAACGAATAGGAAAGTGCAATAGCACACGGATCAAATGCCAATATTGGGGTGAACATAATAGGCACTCTGCAAAGAATGAATGTTATGTTGCTGAGTGACAAAAATGGCCAGAGGACAGGGGCGGGGGTTGGTGCGCAGCGCCGGTACAAGTCCGCAAATAAGCGGGGTCAGTGCGGTGCCGACACAAGTCCGCAAACAGAGGTTGATCTGTCAGCACTGTCACACAAGGACAGCATGAAGGCCAACAGAGGTACAGAGGGGAGTGGGAGTGTTGACCTGACCTGAGGTGTCAAGGGCAACCAGAAGTGGCCAGAGGGTGCAGAGATGGGCAGAGGGCATGGAGTGGGCAGAGGGTGTGGAATGCACGGAAGCGGGGCATGGCTGTGACCACATAGCGGGAAGCAATGAGTGTGGTTCAGATGGAGACAAGGCTGGCATAGGAACTGGAGGGACTGAATGCCGGGAGCGCCAAGGGCTCAGGAACTGGAGGTAAGGTTGGAATGCCGGCAGGGTCTAGGTTCTGATTGTTGGCCAAGTCTCACACAATAAGGCAGGGGGCCAGACACCGGGTTGGGGGCTGGTTAGGATGGGTTTCGGGTCGGCGGATTCACCTATCGGCATTGGTTCGCCGCTGACGGAGTCCCGGGATTTGTCGGTCGTGACAGTAGGATTGTGCCCTGGATCGGGCTGGCCAGACCTGAGGCTGTGGGCCATAGGGGAGGGTCATGGGGACCTGGGAGTCGTCCCCTGACAGTTGCCAAACACCGAGAATGGCTCAAAGCTGCTGAAGCCACAATAGGAAAAATTGCGAACGGCGTTAAATGCAACCCCCCCAAACTGTGCAGAGGCTGCAAGGGCCAAGACCACTCAACCCTCCCATGCCCACTCATGGACCTGCTGTTCTGGCATGAAATTCACCCCACTGGCAAACCAAACGGTAACACCTGGTCCACCACTCTGGCCTCGGAACTGACCGGAAATCACAACACTGGCAGCACCGAAAACCTAGTAGCACCCACAGCACCAGAACCAGAGGCCCTAGGGGCAGACTGTCAGAGTCTGGATTACTGTCAGAAGGCAGATAGAAGATGGATTGAAGATGGAATGGGTTTCTGTCTGAGTCGAGGTCGGAGGTGATGCAGAGGTCTGTTGGAGCACGCACACGGATATGTGGGCGGAAATATGCGGCGCGTCCGGAAGCGCTGTTCAAGGTTAGCAGAGTGGGATCGCAGCCTCAGCGACTCAGGTGGAGCGCTGTGCCCTTGTCATATCCATCCCTGGCCATCTACTTCCGATCCCTCCGATCCCTCCGGTCTACTCCCACTCCTTCTTCACTAACCTCGGAGCTCCCGTATTCCGCAATCCCCTTGGTACCCCTCGATGGTCACCACCCCCTCCTTTCAATTTATTACCTACGCCTCCCTAAGTACGGAGCCCCAAAGGCTTCCGGACAGCTTTGATGTCCGCTAGCGCACTCCCGCCTCTGCTGGGCAATACACTTGCTTGCCCTGCAAAGCCCACCTTTGGGCCTATCCCTCCTTTCCGTTTCTGGGTTATATCCTGCCTTTTCATTAACCCTGTAACCCGACTCGTCGGTAATATTCAATCGGCTAATGTCTAACCCCGTTAGCTTGGCTCCACCATTTGCGGACCCGCCCTCGCCGTAACTATGTATACTTAACTTGTACATAGGTTACACTCCAGTAATAAAATCGACTAGAGTTTACCCCCTTCAGTTCTGGTTGCCAGTTAGTAAGTTAGGGCACGGACGTGTTTACTTGGCACAGCGCTCCTGGCATAAGTCGCTGAGGCCGAAGCCCTCCATCACGGAGACACTCCCTCATCTCGACCAGGTCTCTGACAGCCCTGAGCTTGACGTTTGGGGGAGATCCCGTATTACAGACTGACACTTACAGTGGACTTCAAACAAGACTTGCAGGTGGAGCGGACCTGTAGGAGGAGTGTGGACTCCATGAGCACGGACTCAGAAGGGGGGAAGCCCCTTTGCAGAAGGAGGGACTCAGACCAGACAGGGGGGGTACTCTAGTTGATTTCAGACTGAGGTCCCCGAAAGTATTTACAAGGTATAAGTAGGTAAGAGAAATCAAAAGAGGGACCAGTCGGTCCAGTGCAGAAATAAGCGGAAATGAGCGGGGACTTGTCAAACTAAACCAAGGACAAGAACCTGGGAAATGGGAGGCAAGGAATGAATAAAGTCTAAGCGGATCAAGTACCAATATTGACTGTTAGAACGGGTGGATTCGGACGACTCCGGAGTGGAATTGGAGACTTAGCGTGGAAGGACCTCGGCCTCAGCGACTCAGGTGGAGCGCTGTGCCATTGCTGGTTGTCCTAGGGGTCCCTAATTTCAGATCTAGCAGAGGGAAAGTCTCTTGGGGGAAATTCATGTCGATTTCGGACTGAGGTTACAAGTTACTAGGTACATTGTATATAAGGAGGGGTCCGGAATCAAAAGGAACAAGGGTAGGACAAAAGGAGACAAAGGGAGATGGAAAGAGGAACAACACCGAGGGTCAAGTGTTTGACTCAATGGTGTTTCCCAAAGGAGGAATGAAGGGCCAAGGCCCAAGGAGGAAGGAAGGAGGATGGGAGTCGGGAATGGCTAGCTGACTGAATAGAAGGAAGCAGCAGCCCAAATAGGAATGAGGGAGAATAGCGGAATTGAAATGGACAATGCAATAGTTGCGAGGTCCGGAGTAAGTCCGGAAAGTCCGAACTCGGAAGTTAAACTCCGGAATATTGGCAAACATAATTAAATGGAATGAGCTAACCAATACAATGGGTATAAGCGGAGGTGGGGTCAAAGTCCGAGGTTGGAGCTAAGACCGGAGGTTCTGGAGACGGAGACGCAAACAGGATTCCGGAGCAGAGGTCCGGAGTCGGGAACATAGGTGTTGCATGCTCGTCTGGAAGGTGTCGAGGGTGAGGTCGGACCCGGAATGTTCCGGAGTCGGACCGAAGGTGGTGTCCGAGCTGGAGGTGGGATAACCTCTTGGGAGTCGGCAAGGAGAAAGTGATGGAAGGGAAGCTCCGGAAGTCGGAGTTCGGAGTTCCAGGAGCCCGGAGCGGGGGTCGGGATTGTATGGATATGACATTGACAGATTACATGAATGAATAGGAAAGTGCAATAGCACACGGATCAAATGCCAATATTGGGGTGAACATAATAGGCACTCGGCAAGGAATGAATGTTATGTTGCTGAGTGACAAAAATGGCCAGAGGACAAAAGCGGAGGTCAGCGTGCGGCGCCGATACAAGTCCGCAAATAAGCGGGGTCGGTGCGGTGCTGACACAAGTCCGCAAACAGAGGTTGATCTGTCAGCACTGTCACAAGGACAGCATGAAGGCCAACAGAGGTACAGAGGGGAGTGGTGTTAGACACTGGTCCGGGGTCGGCACCGAAGGTCGCCGTTGCAGGCTGCTATAGGCCGCGATGGCTGTGATGCCGCAGACAAGGCCCGAGGGTAGGGCATTTGGCCTCAGCGACTCTAAAGGAGTGCTGTGCCCCCTAGCTGTCTCTTGGCCCTCATTTCAGACTTACTGGGGTTGCCTTGTTGGGGTCAGGACTTAGAGGTCGTGGTCAAATCGATATTAGAGCTAAAGTACTATAATGTAGTATACAGGATATATATAGGAGGAAGGAATGAATGGAAGCGGACCCGGGCCGAAGGCCGAAGGGTCCGGAAGCAAAAGGAAACAAAGAGCGGGGTTGGCCGCACAGTGGCCGGCAATGACCGAGGGTCAAAACAAACAACAACAGATAAATAAAAGAAGGAGTGTAGGGCCATGATAGTGGCGATGGTATCGTAGCAGCGCTGGACTCGGAGTTGGGCCGGAGTCGGGCGTGGGAATGGTAGCGGCCCTGTAGGGGCCAAGTGGGCGGGGTAGAGGAGTTGTGCTGGGCATGGTGCCGGAGGTGGACTCAAGGTGGGAAGGTTGGTGTGGCTGTGGGGAAGTCGGCCAGGTGCAGGGGAGCCTAGGGGCAAGCGGGGGAGTGAGCAGGGAGTCCTCATGGAGGATAGGGCTGAGGTTGGGGCTCGTGCTCATGCTCACATAGTGGGAACGGGCTCGGGCAGCATCGGGACAGGTGGGGAACGGGCCAGAATGCACAGCCGTGACAAGTGGGAGTGTTGACCTGACCAGAGGTGTCAAAGTGGCCAGAGGGTGCAGAGATGGGCAAAGGGTGCAGAGATGGGCAGAGGGCAGAGATGGGCAGAGGGTGCAGAGTGGGCAGAGGGTGCGGAATGCACGGAAGTGGGGCATGGCTGTGACCACATAGCAGGAAGCGATGAGTGTGGTTCAGATGGAGACAAGGCAGGCATGACTGAATGCCGGGAGCGCCAAGGGCTCAGGAACTGGAGGTAAGGTCGGAATACCGGCAGGGTCTAGGTTCTGATTATTGGCCAAGTCTCACACAATAAGGCAGGGGGCCAGACATGGGGTTGGGGGCTGGTTAGGATGGGTTTCGGGTTGGCAGATTCGCCTATCAGCATTGGTTCGCCGCTGACGGAGCCCCGGGATTTGTCAGTCATGACACAGACACCCAATGTAAATAACCTGCCCACCCCCTGTTAAAACATGAATAAGTACAATACAATAACAATGAATCCAGCCCCTCTAGAGATCCCAAGGAACCTGGAGGGGAGCATGGTGAAACCGGCACCACCTGGTAGTGCTGTCCAGCATATCAGCACCAAACCATGAGGTCCCCCCCCTACTCACGCTAGGAGGTAGAGGGGCCGCAACAGTAATCCTGCCTCACTGTCAGAGACCAGACTTGAGACGAAAGAATGTCTCCGTAACGGAGGGCTTCGGCCTCAGCGACTTCTGCCAGGAGCGCTGTGCCTAGTGACACGTCCGTGCCCTAACTTACTGACTGGCAATTAGAACCTAGGGGGGGAACTCTAGTTGATTTTTCTACTGGGGCGTAACCTATGTACAAGTGGGATATATATATGGTTACAGCGGAGACGGTTCCGCAATTGGCGGAGCCAAACGGAGCGGAGCTAACGGGGTTTAACCATTAGCCGACTGAATATTACCGACGAGTCGGTTCACGGGGTTAGCGGAAAGGCAGGCGATAACCCAGAAACGGAAAGGAGGGATAAGCCCGAAGGTGGACTCTGCAGGGCAGGCGAGTGTATTGCTCAGCGGAGGCGGGGGTGCGCTAGCGGACGTCAGAGCTGTCCGGAAGTCTTCGGGGCTCCGTACTTAGGGAGGCGTAGGTAATAAATTGGAATGGGGGGGTGGTGACCATCGAGGGGTACCGAGAGGATTGCGGAATAACGGGGGCTCCGAGGTTAGTGAGGGAGGAGCGGAGTTGGAACGGAGGAATCGGAGGGACCGGAAGTCGATGGCCGGGGATGGATATGACACTCACCCCCAGGCTGTCACAGCCCCGCAAAGTCCCCACCCTTCTACCACTTCTATCATTTAGCAGCGCCGATAGTGGTTCCCGTCTACGGCCCTGTAGTGGTGCCTCCTTCTTTCTCCCGCCACTACTTGAGCTCCTCAGCCATTTGGCTGATACCATTTTATTCTTATTCATTCGCTTAACTTACTAGCGGTCGATGTTGTCGCTGCTGATCCACTCCTTATTGACATTTGGTTTATTCCTTTATTGACACTTGGTTATTCCTTTGTTTATTCGTATATTGACATTCTGATCCGCCTCCATATTGGCACCTAGATTGTCAGGCTATCCATTCTGCCTCCCAACTTCGCCATCCTTTGTCCCATTCATTTCTTCTGTTCCATTTCCCTGGTCCTCATCGTTCTTTTAGTACTTGCCATCCTGCTCCCATCCCGCACCGGACCGACCGGCCCCTTCTCTGTTCTCCTTTCGTATTTATACTTGTAGTTTACTGTTGATGTACTTCAGTTCGAATATCGACTAGAATTCCCCCCCAAGTACTCTCACCTTAAGTTCACCTCTCAGTTCCATCTCCACTTAAGTCAACGTTGCTGCAAGGTACCTCCCGCCAACTTGAAATACGGGACAGCCTAGAACGCGTGGTGCAACGCTCCAGCCAAGTCGTTGAAGCCGAAGTCCCAACCAACATGATGCCTTGCAACGGAGTAGCTCATTAGCTAAGTGTCCACTCATGCCGCTGTACTCCACTCCGCTTCCCGCGAATACCTCGAATACAGTTTCTGACAGTATATTCGAACTCACTGCACATTCCAATGGCTTCTAGACACTACGTAACTCGTTCGCAGACTCGCGAACCATCCACCTCCACACAGCAACACCAATCTGGTCTCGGGATTCCTGACGACTACGACCTCAACATTGACACACCCTTTGCCAGCTTCACAGCTGACCGTGGAGGCCAATGATCGTTGACACCTGTTTTTACAAGGTCCCAATCTGAGGCTGAAGTGGAAGGCAATGTCGACGCCACCGCAGTTCCCAAACCTTCCGCACCTTGTCCTCCACCATCTTCATCAAGGCCGCCACCACCAGTTGACCCAGTTGTCCCGCCTCCTGATGGTCCTGTTGGTAACAACCCTGACCCTGATGATCCTGCTAACATGCAAGACGAGGCAAGCATCCTGATTCAGTTAACTCAAGCCATTGCAGCTCTCGCCCAGTCCAACGTCCCTTGTCAGCTGCCACCTCCGCCACCTCTGCCACCTCTGCCACCTCCACCTCCGCCACCTGCCTTGATCGACAATTATTGCACGAAGGTGTGCGAGCCTGACCAGTTTGATGGGTTGGACCAAAAGAAACTCCGTACGTTCCTAGTTCAGTGTCAACTAAATTTCCGGGATCGTCCCCAGGCGTTTAGCTCTGACTGTAAGAAGGTTATCTACGCTCAGTCGTTCCTAACGGGCTCCGCGCTCAATTGGTTTGAACCCGATCTCTTGCGCGCGCCTGGTGGTCGAGCACCTCCCTGGGAAGACGACTGGGAACGTTTCATTGAGGACTCCACAAGAACTTTGGTTCACACAATCCTGCCCGCAATGCAGAGCATCAACTAAAAAACTTGGTCATGAAGGACAACCAAAGGATTAGCAAGTACATCGTTGAGTTCAACTGTTACGCTTCACAGTTATGCAGGTATGGTGAAGGCGCGCTTCAGTCTCTTTTTTATGATGGGTTGCCTGATCGTCTTAAAGATGAGATCTATTGATCTGGTAGGCCTGATTCATTGTGGGATCTTCGTGATCTTGCGCAAGAGCTTGACACCTGTTACTGGGAACGCCACCAAGACAACGTATGACCTTCCCGCAACAATGCTGCCTCTCCCTCCGCTCCGTCATCCTCTAAGCCCGCCAAGTCTGATGGCAACAAGAACTCTTCGACCTCATCATCTCTTCCTTCCTCCGCTGCTGCCTCTGGTAGTAAAGCGCCTAAGGACAAGCCGTCCGGCACTAAGTCTACTCCCTTCACCTCCGACCTTTTGACAAAACTCAGTAAAGATGGTAAGCTCACTCCTGAAGAGCGTCAACGCCGAGTCGACAACAAACTCTGCCTCTTCTGTGGCAAGCCTGGCCACATGGCAAGGGACTGCCGAAAATCATCTTCCAACGTGACTAAGGCCTGTCAGGCAATCGCCAAGGTGCCTGACACCGAACTCGATGTCTCTGATGAGGCAAAAAACTAGTCGTCGATCTTTCGAGTCCAGCACTCTTGAATGGTTGTAACAATCGCGAAAGTGCACTTCGAGTGGTTCGCCTTAATGCGTCCGCTCTTTCTTCTAACTCTCTCTCTGTTCCTATCTCTTTTGTGTCTGATTATGGTCGATTTCCATCTTCAAAGGGGAATGCCCCTGGCTCTCCACTTGTTTTGCCTTCAAAGGGGTATTCCCCTGGTTCTCATTTGTTTCCTGATTCAAGGGGGAATGTCCCCGGCTCAAAAATATTTCCTCCTTCCACTGTTCCTTTTTCTTCTTCGTCATCGGAATCCGCCTATGTTGCCGCTGCTCTACCTGGAGGGACTTATCCCACCTTAGTGGACTCCGGCTCATCCGATTGTTTCATAGATAGTAGTTTTGTCAATCAGAACCGTCTCGAAACCTACTCTGTTGACCCGCTTCAACTCCGCTTGTTTGATGGCACTACTAATAACCTTATTACGCAGGCTATCAACCTTCCGCTCCACTTTTCATCCGGTGTCATCATTCTGTTGACTTTCTATGTCACTCCGCTAGATGGCACGTGTGTTCTGGTACTTGGGCATAACTGGCTCACCCACAACAATCCGTCGATTGACTGGGTATCGAGTAGTATAACCTTCCAAGTGCCGACACAATCCCACCTAGAACCTATAAGCGCTTCTGCTGAACCTCTGGATCCTGATCCGTCAGTAAGCATTCCGTCTGTTGACACACTGCGACCATCTGTTAGCCATGCGCCACCTATTGAGCTTGTCAGCACTGAGGTTTTCACCAAGGCCTGTCGACTTGAAGGCTTGGTAGTGTTTGCCGTGAGCACTTCTGTTCTATTCAGTGAGCTGCGTGCTGCAGCTACTAATCCATCTGTCCCTTCCGAGCCAATCGACCTCTCAGCTGTACCAACGGCATACCACGAGTTTGCGGACATCTTCAGCAAGAAGAAAGCCAATACACTTGCGCCGCACCATGAGTTTGATGTAAAGATCGAGCTAGAGGAAGGTACACATCCACCACTGGGTACTTTGTACTCTCTCTCTCCTTCTGAACTTGAGGCCCTACGCACTTTCCTCGATGAGCACTTGGCATCGAGATTCATTCGCCTGTCATTCTCTGCCCATGCTGCCCCTGTGCTCTTTGTCTGCAAGAAGGATGGTTCTCTCCATCTTTGCGTCGACTTTAGAGGCCTCAACAAGATCACGAAGAAAGACCGCTATCCACTCCCACGAATTTCTGACCTCCTAGACACCCCAAGCCATGCCCAAGTCTACACAAAGCTTGATCTCCGGCATGCCTACCACTTGGTATGCATTGCCGCTGGGGACGAGTGGAAGACCTCTTTCCACATGCGCTACAGTTCCTATGAGTGGCTTGTAATCCCCTTTGGTCTGTCAAACGCCCCTGCGGCATTTCAGCGGTTCGTGAATTCCGTCTTCGCTGATCTCCTCGATGTGTGTGTGGTAGTCTACCTTGACAACATTCTTATCTACTCCACTGACATGGCCTCACATGAGGAACATGTTCGTGAGGTCCTGTGTAGGCTCCACATTCACGGCTTGTTTGCCAATCCACAGAAGTGTGAGTTCCATACTGATATGATGGAGTACCTCGGGTACATTCTCTTGCCAAATGGATTGTCCATGTCCTCAGAGAAAATTAAAGCCATCCAGGATTGGCCTGAGCCGCGTAAAGTAAAGGATATCCAATCCTTTCTGGGATTCGCTAACTTCTATTGCCGCTTCATTCATGAGTATTCCGACATTGTGATCCCTCTCACCCGCCTCACTCGTAAGGGAGTACCCTGGGTATTCTCTGACGACTGTCACTCTGCCTTCCAACGCCTCAAGGACACTTCACCTCCGCTCCTATATTGACGCATTGGGTTCCCAATGCACCGCTGATCATTGAAACTGACGCTTCGGACTATGCGATATCAGGTATTATTTCTATTCATTGTACTGATGGGGAGATACGTGGTCACTATATAATAATGGTTTGCTTAGGTTAGACAACCATATCTATGTGCCAGACGCTAACAATCTCCGTCTGCGGATTTTGAGGTATAAGCACGATCACCCCCTGTCTGGACACTTTGGGCAAAGCCACACCCTTGACCTAACCTATCGAGAGTACACTTGGCCAGGCATTCGCATGTTTGTCAAAGATTACGTCTCTTCCTGTACCGCCTGCGCCCGTGCCAAGGTTCCATGCCACATGGTCTGTTAAAGCAACTCCCCATCCCTGAACGCCCGTGGAACTCTATCTCCATGGACTTCATTGAACAACTTCCATCTTCTGCCGGCTTCACCGCCATACTAGTAGTCGTGGATCATCTCTCTAAACAATGCATCTTTATCCCGACCCACGATACTATCATGGCACCCGAACTGGCTAAGTTGTTCCTCCTTCACGTTTTCTCTAAACATGGGGTTCCGGCGCATGTCACTTCCGATAGAGGGTCCGAGTTCGTCTCTCACTTCTTTCGTTCTTTGGGTAAGGCCCTTGACATGCAACTCCATTTCACCTCTGGCTATCACCCCGAAGGTGATGGCCAGATGGAACACATGAATCAGACACTGGAGCAGTACTTACACGTTTATTGTAACTATCAACAGGACAACTGGTCTGAGTTGCTCCCTCTCGCTGAGTTCGCCAACAAGGGTTATCACCCAACCATCTCTGTCCATCCCGAACGAGACCTCTCCTCTGCCTGTGCCCAGGAATACTCCATGGATCTTGATTCCCTGCATCAGTTTCTTCATGAGGAAATGCATCAGGCTCAAGAACGTTACCAAGGTCCCACCGATGCTCGCCGAATGACCGCCCTGCTATTTGAAGTCGGTAGCTCAGTTTATGTCAAAGCTAAGTACTTCCGCTCTACTCGACCTTCGAAAAAGCTTTTGGAAAAGAACCTTGGGCCCTTCGAGATCATTGCGCAACCTGGTACACACTCCCACACCCTCCGACTTCCTGATACCCTGAAATCTGTCCACCCTGTCTTCCATGTCTCTCAGCTTGAACCATCTACCCCAAACACCATTCCCAACCGTGTACAAACTCCGCCGCTGCCGATCGAGGTTGATGGAGAACCTGAGTATGAGATCTCTGAGATTTGAGACTCCAAGGTCGACTGGCACCGCTGCAACTGTAAGCTGCTCTATCTGGTACATTGGCTAGGTTATGAAGGGACAGACGACGAGACTTCCTGGTTACTGGCCACTGAGCTGGGACATGCCTCAGAGTTGGTTACTGATTTCCACTCACGCTACCCAGGCAAGCTGGGCCCTGATCATGCTTAGTTTGAAGTGGAAGAGGAATTAATTAAAAAAAAAAAAATTGGGAAGAAGGATCTAGATTACAATGAGGGCGAACCAACGTTGGAAGCCTCCACATCCATGGCCTCGTTCCCAGCGCCGTTATCGCCACCGTTATCGCCTGCTACTCCCTCCGACTCTCCCTCTGTCCTCTGCTCATCCTTATCTTCATCCTCCTCACTCGAATCCTCTCCACTATCCGCCTCACTCTCAACCACACCCCTCCTCTTCACATTGCCATGTGGCTCCTCACCAACCCGTCCCACGATCCTTTCCAGGATATCACCAATTTGCTCGATCGCACCACCAACTCACTCGATCGTGACCCTGACGGCCCTGACATCCTTCCTCAGCCCCCCAAGCCCTTGTATAGGGTCTGACGACCCAACCTGGTGGCGCTTAGGCGTCGTTTCTGCGCCATGCTTGACCAGGTCACACCTCTGCCTCACCCGGGAACATTCCTGGCAGGCCTTGCCAGGACCATGCATGCAGCGGACCTTACGTCTGACACACCGCAAACAAGAGGTCCGCTCTCGACTGGGTACCTCGACCTCAACGACTTGGCGCTAACGAAAGAAACCATCAGTATTGTTCAATTAAAGATGAGTTTTCAAGAAAATGGGCCTACTTACCTTGTTAGGTGCCGAGCCCTTGCCTGATTCCTCTGCATGCCTCTTCTCTCGTCGAGCTCACGCCAACTCCTTCTGGGCTCTGGCCCGTTTCTCTCTTTTCTCCCTCTCAACCCTCCTCCTTTCTCATTCTTCCACCTCCTGCACCTTACGCTCCTCCTCCTCCCTCACCTGTCGATCCTCTTCCTCCTTCTGGGCCTGCAATCGATGCAGGCGTCGTTCATGAGCTTTGGCCATCGCCAGCTCCTCAGAGTCCGACATGCACTCTTCTAGCACCATGTCCACCCAGAGAGACAAGTCGAGAGTGTTGGTAGTGTGTGCCAAAGACATTGTGGGAAGTATTGAGAAGTGAGAACGAGAGTGATGAACGAAAATTTTGATTCTAGCCAGTGGAAACAAAATCCCCAGAAGGTCGTTGAAGCCAAAGTCCCAACCAACACGATGCCTTGCAACGGAGTAGCTCATTAGCTAAGTGTCCACTCACGCCACCGTACTCCACTCCGCTTCCCATGAATACCTTGAATACAGTTTCTGACACAGGCCTTGGCCACAGCAGGCAAGAGGGTGAGTACTAAGTGAGCTGTGGTACAAACAAGACAAACTAGACAAAAAACAAAACCAGCCAACCCTGAGAACCCAGTACCCCTCCCCCCCAGTGCCATCTCCAACCCAACAAACAAACCCCTGAGACTGAGAGGTGGGAGGAACCCACCACTGCAAACCAGCCACATAAAAATAGGTGCCTTAAACATAAAAGGTGCCAACAGCCACAACACAAAAAACAAATGGAACTGTAAGATGGTAGTATAGTGGTTGTGAGTATCGCCTCACACTCCCAGTCCATCAGAGATATGCTATAATAGGCTGTATAATCAACAGGGGAGTAAAGGCTGTAAAGTCTTAACTTGCCTGCATGCAAGGTTTATATACAGCACATGCAGCCTATGCAGCTTGCAGGGTCTCCAAGTATATACATGAATGTAGTGCTGTGTGCAAAGTTACAAAATGATTATAATAGACTAAGTTGCAAGTGATGACAAGAGTAAAGCAAAGTAAAAAGAGTTAGGAGAGGGCACATATGCAGCCTCCCTTCCTTACAGGAACCTAATAATGACCAAAAAGAAAAAAGAAAAACTAGCCATATACCTGAACAACAGATACAAAACAACACACCAAATACTACACTCATATAACCTGGACCACACAAGAGTGGGCGGGGTAGCAATAATCCTAAACAAGGAAATAATAAAATCCACCCCAACCCACACAGAAAACCTAATCCCAGGCAGGGCAATACTAACAGACCTAAAATGGACACCAGACAACCAACTAAGCATCCTAGTGGTGTATGTGCCAAACATAACCCACTCCAGCTGAGAAAATGCGGAATTCTGGGAAAATATAAACCACCTCACAACCAACAAAGAGATCAACATTATGATAGGGGACTTTAACATGGTAGAAAATGCACTAGACAGACTCCCCCAACACCCAGATGCAGACATTGCAATCAAGGCCTTACAAAAAATAACAAACACCCATCAACTGAGCGACGGATGGAAAATAACAAACCTGCCACCAACCCGGAATTTCACATTCGGACATTCCACTGCAAACTTGTCAGGGCAATAGCCCTGAACCCCGAGCCATATGTAATTACAATGTACATATAGTCACGTGGGTAAGCGGTAACTTCCGGTTAACTGCTTACACACACCGTAATATACACACCATTGTATCACTTACGGCCTCATGTGCTGAGCAATCCCACTGAGACCTCACACTTTTTTAAGTGTAAGAGGTGTGTTTTACAACACAACCCACAAAAACTATCACATCGCAATAACAACTTGACTCGGTAGCACCCATGGCGCCAAAACATGCCTGCAAGGGCAAGGTCGCTTCTGCAGCGATGAGAAGAACAAGCGGTTTATAAAGAAACCGCAATCTCCCATTATGGGAGATTCAAAGCAACAGCTGTTGTCAGATGACGACAAGGATCAACATGATCCAGAAAGAACAACCACCTCAGGGCTGGTCCCTGAAGGTTTTAAAAACTTATGTGGAGTAAGTGCAGGGCCCAATACCCCTAGAACTCCACATCACATTGATCTCACCCAAGCTGGGGAAGATCTCTCACCTCCAGAGGAGGTGATTGACTTGTGAGATAAACACATAAGCACCAAACAATCAGCCCGAAAAGCTGATTGGATACAGTTGCAGGAAACTCCAGGGCCCCACTATCCCCCGGAGTCTTCCCCCATTTCCCCAAGTCAAGCCCCAAAGGCAGACAAAGGGAAACAGAGGGAAGAACCTCTGCATTGGCTATCCAAAAAACTACTGGACTTGTTCCAGGTCCCATCCGAATGAAGGATGGGAAATGAAGAACAACTTCTTCTCAGGCTAAAGGCCCGAGAAGGCACAAAGAAACGCCCTGAGAGCAGGATCTCTCAGAGTGCAGAAGCTCAAAACGAACTTCCGCTGTTTACACTACCCCATGCCATGCCAGACAAGGCAAGGTCACCAACCTTGGAGGAGGTCTCTGAGATCATGAAGAGAAGGCAAACCAAAATGAGTTCGCTGAGGAAGCCTTATGGAAAAGTAAGGAAAAACCAGCAAACAGACCCCTCCATGAAAAGGAAGCGCCCTCCACAACAGCCTCACCTAAACAAAGCGAGCGTGGAGTCATTACTCCAAGAACCCCTTCTGGAACCCCCAGAAGCGGCAATGTTAACTGGGGAGAGTCACTACTCACCCAGCCAAACTTCCTCCTGGAAAACCAGGAATTGCGCATAATAAATGTGATAAACTCGATCCAAAAAAAGATCAAGGAAACAAGCCATAATGGCATGGCTCATCTAGACATAACTCTAGAAAGAATGGCCAACACAATCGATGCATTGACTGATAAAATCAGCAAGCAAACTGACTTGCTGAAGGAAATAAACTTCTCATGAAATAGTGAGGAAACAAAAAAATACCCCTGGGCCATGGGCCAGGATAAAACCAGAACTCGTGAAAAATTCACGAAAAGAACAACCAGTGAAAGTACACTGGAGTATCATCAGCGACTTGACAGAGATGCAAAAGAGATCCTTCTCCCAAGGATAGGAGAAGATGATGCCGAAAGGAGGCACCGTTCAGAAATCAGGAGGAGAATCGGCACATACCAAAGGTTTGGCCAAACCTCCACCTTTGATGAGCCTCTCGAACAGAGAGGTAACACAATCACACACTCTCAAAACAATGAGAGAATTCTGATACAACTTCAGGCGAAATCACCTGAAACAAAGGAAATGCTGCAAGAGAGACTCCCTCCAGCGAAAACCCCTCCAAAGGAGATATCTCCATTGGATAGCGACCCTGCAAAGGCAGGGGAGCAAGAAGAGTACCTGGAAAAATGGTACGAAAAGGCCATAAGAATGGCCGAAGTGAGAATACTCACTCCCTACCCAGAGGGAGTGAAGCCAGAAGCTCTAAAGAATGGGCTGGCTTTCCCTGACAAGAAATGGTCAGGGGAGAACGACATGGAGTCGTTCTGGCAGTGGTTCACAGAACTACTGGGATTCCTTGCCTCGTGAGGATGCAAAGGTGTCAAGGGACAACTCCCAGGTCCCCATGACCCTCCCCTATGGTCCACAGCCTGTGGTGTAACCAGCCCTATCCAGGGCACAACCTACTGTGGGTAAGAAGATGAGATGGAAGCTAACTTCTCATCTTCCCACAGTGGCCACCATATCAGGAAAACTTCCGGGGATACCCGGAAGTCACATGAAGGGGTAGGAACCGGGCCCGGAGCATGCGGCACGCAGAGCATGTGGGAAGTGCGGCAGGTGGAAGCGGGTCCGGATGCGGGTCCGGGTCCGGGCTAGTCAGGGTGTGCGCCCTGACAAAAGGTCCCCAATTCGATGAAGTCCATCTGGACTGCTTGATTCATGGATTAGGGGGACCTACATTCGACCTCAGAATAAGACTCTGAGATGAAACTCTCCTCAGAGGAGACGAGGGCATGTTCCTCGAAGTTCTCAACATACTGATGAGAACTTTCATCAAAGCCTCTGCTGTGTTGAACGCGACAAAGAAATGATGGTGATGCCACCAGACCAGGCATCCTTCAATGCCAGGTTTCTAAACAACATTCCCCTCGAATGGAAGAGGGAAATGATCATTCATGACAGAATCAGAGTGGACTTCTCCTCAAATGAGGAGATGTTAAAAGCAATATCTCATGTAGACGAGATAATCGACAGGCTGAAGGTGTCTTCAGCCTACAAATTGGGATATTACACCTGAACAACCACCACGGCAACCACAAGCTGCGGTAGAGCTCTCCCATCAGGAAAGAAGGCTGAAGAGCCCAAACCCAGATGGAAAGAGGATATATCCTCGAAAAATTCGAGGAAAACTGACCAAAAGTCAGTCCCAATTTGCAGCAAATGTGGCAAAATAGGGCAAACAAAAGATTACCCTAAACATCATGCTATGAGCGATGAAAAGCCAAGGCACATAGCTGCCATGGAAATCACGAATGCATCAGAAGAAGAGTTGGAAGACTCATCAGACGAAAAACCAGAGAACAACTCTGGTGACTCCAGAGCATCAAGCTTCGAAGTAGAGGACCCATACAAGGGACCTCAATACTCACCCAATTCAGAGGGTGAGGAAGTTAACATTGGGACCATAAGGATGGGCCCAATGTCAGTCGTTGACCACGACAACATAAATTACAAAATCAAACTGGCCATGGTGCACCAGTTAGAAAACATGGCAGACGAGAGAGTCACCGAAGCCTTGGTGGAAGCACCAAGAAAAGATGCCTTGGGGAAATACACCAAAGTACCCAAGGAAAACAAGGAGAAAGGGAAGAAGGACCAAAAGTCCATCGAAACCAAGACCCCCTTGTTTGATGCGAAATTCTCAAAAGATGTGGGAAAATATCCCACAAACAGACTGCTCTCAACAAAGAGAATGCTGACAGCTCACATAAAAATAGCAGGCATAAAAGCCTATGTGCTATTTGACAGTGGGGCTGAAACGGATGCAATATCGCCGGACTTTGTCTGTGCAGTCCACATCCCAATCCTCCAATTGGAGAACCCAGTCATCCTCCAAATGGGGACAAAAGGAACAAGATCACAGATCTTGTTCAGAACAAATGTGGACATTGAGATCAATGGCCATGTAGAAAAACACTATTTCGATGTGATTAACATCGACAGATACAACACCATATTTGGTGCCCCCTGGTTAAATGAAAACCAGGTAAGCTTAGACTTCCGGTCTCATAAAGTGAGAACGGTGAACAAGGGTAACATAGACACCCTTGGAGTCAGTGAAGACTGTGTGACGAGATCACATGGGTGGAAAACTTGAGCAAGGGCTCAAGAACAGCCAAAAAAAGAAGCCTCCCTGACAGGGAGGCAAGACAAAAACACACCTCAGGGTAATCGGCAGAAAGTACCGGTGTTGGAATTTGCACATGGTCTTTTAGGGAAACCTAAAAGTTGGACATACTGGGAATCAAACTCCAGTCCTCTGGATTGCGAACTCAGTGTGCACAGCCATTACACCATATGCCCTGTTAGGCTGAGGTGGTTATTTCAACAGAAGGTTGGCCCAATCCTAGTCCAGAAGGACTAGAACTCCCAGATGTACCACATCTGGAAGGTCTCTCCATGAACAGCCCCGAGTTCGAAATACTCAGGGAGTGGTGGAGAGAGAAATTTGAAACCGTAATGGTGCCAGCACCATTAGAAATGCCTCCCTTGAGGGAGGTGAACCATCGAATCCCATTAAAGGATCCAAACAAGAAATTTTGGGAAAACACCCCAAGATCTCCTGCAGCACTGCAGGAAGCACTAGTGACCAAAATAGATTGCTACATGAAAGCAGGATGGTGGTATCCCGCAAGCAGCAAGCGAGCATGCCTGCTGCTGTGCATCTGCAAAGCAGATGGATCTTTGCACATGGTAATCGATGCAAGAAATCATAATTCAAATGTTATAGGAATGGAGTCTCTTGTGACCGTGTCGACTGAACGTCCACCATGGCGGGCCCTCCTTCTCCATATCCTCCCTTCTCTTTGTTACCTTCTCCCCGTTACCCCCCTTTCTTACACGTTCACTCTGCGCTAAGCTTTCCCTTATCGGGTTTTGGTGCTGGCCGGAATATTTATTCTATTTCGCGAGATTTCTTGCGATCATTTCTTATTCAATAGTTAGCGTCACGTTTATGTATGGCAACAGCTGAAAAGACGGAACCTAACAAATAACACACCATCCTCTTCTGTGCAACAACTGTAAACCTCCTTGTGCCAACACTGTATCGTCTGTGTAAGATTGTGTATGTCTCGGTCACCATCTATATGGGTCATCCCTGCCAAGGTTGACAACTCTAGCCACGGATCATCGAGTTTGCATGTGACTCAACTCAGGTATGTGTGATCACCTTTTGTTACGACTCACGTCGTTTGCCCAGGTACTGGGCTCACGTCTGTCTCACCTTACAGTGAGCATCTGGTTAATTCTACGGACAGATGGGTATTCGATACAAGCCTGTTCCCTTCGTCGCCGGTACGCTCTCGCGAGCGCCAAGTAGCCGTCAAACCCACCACGTGTCGTTCGACCTACAATCGACTAACCCCTCCATCACCGGTACGCTCTTACGAGTGCCAAGTACCCATTGACACATATACAGACCATCCGCCAGATGAACGGTCTCATACCTCGTTGCCGGTACGCCCATCTGGGCGCCAAGTATCCGTCAACCCAGCCTCTGGCAGCTCCCTCAAGGAGCTAGAACATCACTCGTTGCCGGTACACCCAATTGGGTGCCAAGTACCCATCAACCTATTCTCAGGAAGCTCCCTCAAGGAGTCGTTATCTCACTCGCTACCGGTACGCTCCCTTGAGCGCCAAGTACCCGCTAGCCCTATGTCCTCGACTAGTCCCGCTCTGGACATTCTCTCAACCTGTGATCCTATACACCCACGTACAGTACGCTCACATAACGAGCGCCAAGTATCCGTCGTAACAGACTCCCATTCACTGCGAGGCCTCAGCTTTCTGTCAAAAGCTCCACAGCCATCAGACAATTCTAATTACATGACTAAACCGCCCTACATACATGAGGTGGACAATTCTAAGTCGTCTATAAGGACGGAAAGAAATGGTTTGCCCTTAACCCATTTCTTTAACATCAAACACGATTCTTGATGTCACACCAATACCAGACATGCGACTAATCCAAGAATCAGTTGCCAGAGCAACATACTGATCCAAGATCGATATGGTGGACGTTGTAGGTGGGATAACCTACTATACCTTACACTGCCAGTATTTTCGTGGTTTATGTTCCTTAAGGATTTCCCATATGTGATGATTACCTACCAATGCCAATGGTGCATAAAAACATTTTATTTCATTTTATTATGGAGTACAATTGTGCATAACATGCTGGTACTGAATTGGTCCAGCCCAAAAACTACACTTGGTGCTACTGGCCGCCGAAAGACGATGAAGGGCTCAGAAAATAGAGAAAAATCATAAATATGGATTCCCCGAATTTCATCCAGATTGACACAGCTGTTGTGGAACAATGGTGGTGATGATTTCTCATCTTACCGCAAGGTTCTGCACAATGTTGAAAGGCATGTGAGGGTGGTGTGTCATATCCATACAATCCCGACCTCCGCTCCGGGCTCCCGGAACTCCGAACTCCGACTTCCGGAGCCCTACTTCCCTTCCGTCACCTTCTCCTTGCCGACTCCCAAGAGGTTATCCCACCTCCAGCTCCAACACCACCTTCGGTCCGACTCCGGAACATTCCGGGTCCGACCCCAACCTCGACACCTTCCAGACGAGTATGCAACACCTATGCTCCCGACTCCGGACCTCCGGTCTTAGCTCCGACCTCGGACTTTGACCCCACCTCTGCTTATACCCATTGTATTGGTTAGCTCATTCCATTTAATTACGTTTGCCAATATTCCGGAGTTTAACCTCCGAGTTCGGACTTTCCGGACTTACTCCGGACCTTGCAACTATTGCATTGTCCATTTCAATTCCGCTATTCTCCCTCATTCCTATTTGGGCTGCTGCTTCCTTCTATTCAGTCAGCTAGCCATTTCCGACTCCCATCCTCCTTCCTTCCTCCTTGGGCCTTGGCCCTTCATTCCTCCTTTGGGAAACACCATTGAGTCAAACACTTGACCCTCGGTGTTGTTCCTCTTTCCATCTCCCTTTGTCTCCTTTTGTCCTACCCTTGTTCCTTTTGATTCTGGACCCCTCCTTATATACAATGTACCTAGTAACTTGTAACCTCAGTCCGAAATCGACATGAATTCCCCCAAGAGACTTTCCCTCTGCTAGATCCGAAATTAGGGACCCCTAGGACAACCAGCAATGGCACAGCGCTCTGCCTGAGTTGCTGAGGCCAAGGTCCTTCCATGATAAGTCTCCGATTCCACTCCGGAGTCGTCCGAATCCCCGCGTTCTAACAAGTCCTACGATTCCTGGGAATGGTAGAATATCTATCGGTGGACACCACTCCACCAGAAATGCTTTGACGAGATTAAACGTCTCACATGCAGGGCTCCGATTCTGAAGCCCATCCAGTGGAATCCACCAGAAAACCTCTCAGAAGAAGAGAGGAGTAAACTCCATGTCTGGGTCATAACAGATGCATGCCCAGCAGGCATGGGTGCACTAATTGGACAAGGAAAAAAGTGGCAGACCTGCTGCCCTGCCGCATTCATGTCCAAGAAGTTTACCAACACACAACGTAGGTACTTCACCTACAAGCTTGAGGCACTTGGCATCCTCAAGGCACTCATGAGATGGCAAGATGATCTCATGGGAGGCCATGAATTCACAGTAATCATGGATCACAAAGCCTTGGAATATTTCAAAGCGAAAAATCACAACTCAGGTAGACACCTGAGATGGCAAGCCTTTTTCGCAAGCTTCAATTGCAAAATAAAATATGTGGAAGGCCACAAGAACAAAGTGGCAGACACACTTTCATGGTACTATGACTCGTCAACAGATGAGGATCTGCATTTCAATGACTACATGTCAGTGGATATCCATCTGGATAAAAATGCAGAAGACATCATCCCCAACAGAGTCAAGGAATATGAAGAACTGCTGCTAAGCAGTACTCTGAGTAAAAACTCAGAGGAAAAGAGACTTGCAGCAATACATGTGAGAAATACCCTAGAGGAAGCTCTAGGGGGGAGCGACAACCTAGAGGAAACTCTAGGGGGAGTGCCCAAAACCTGGAAGAAATTATAATTCCAGAAGAGAACCTTCGAAAACAATTCGAAGGAAAAGACCTCATTGAGGCAATAAAATCTGGATACATGCAAAGCCAGATCCACTGGGAAATCCTAGAAAATCCTGGGAACTTCAAAAACTTCTCCATAAAAGATGGGCTGATAACCCAACTTGGAGAAGGAGAGACAACACAAATAGTAGTCCCGAAAGGGAACTACAAAAGGAAGTCCATTTGAGGAATAATCCTCGAAAACATCCATGAAACACTTGGACACCTAGGGTCCAAGAAAACAGTGGAAACCCTCTGTCAATATTTCTGGTGGAAGTTGATGAGGAAGGACACCCACAAGTTCTGCAGGTCTTGCAGAACTTGTCAGACAACAAAGAAAAGCACCAGGAGAAATCCTGGACTGCTTCACCCACTCCCGACCCTGGAAACACTGTGGTCGTCAATAGCCATGGACTTCACAGGTCCATTCCCAACAGGCTTGGGATATGATTACCTCTGGGTAATCATCTGCAGGTTGATGTCCAACGTCCACCTGATTCCGATAAAAACAACAACAAACACATTGGAACTAGCATTTGTATTCCTTCGTGAAGTTGTAAGACTTCATGGTCTACCACACTCAATCGTATCAGATCAAGACTCAAAATTCATGTCAAAATTTTGGCACAAACTACACCAAATACTCGGTGTGCAGTTGAAATTCACAACTGCATTCCATCTGCAAGGTGATGGCCAAGCGGAAAGAATGATACAAAAAGTAGTTGTTAGACACTGGTCCAGGGTCGGCACCGAAGGTCGCCATTGCAGGCCACTATAGGCCGTGATGGCCATGATGCCGCAAACAAGGCCCGAGGGTAGGGCATTTGGCCTCAGCGACTCTAAAGGAGCGCTGTGCCCCCTAGCTGTCTCTTGGCCCTCATTTCAGACTTACTGGGGTTGCCTTGCTGGGGTCAGGACTTGGGGAGTCATGGTCAAATTGATATTAGAGCTAAGGTACAATAAAGTATCATACAGGATATATATAGGGAGAAAGAATGAATGGAAGCGGACCCGGGCCGAAGGCTGAAGGGTCCGGAAGCAAACATGAATAAGGAGCGGGGTTGGCCACATAGCGGCCAGCAATGACCGAGGGTCAAAACAAACAATAACAGATAAAGGAGCGTAGGGCCGTGATAGCGGCGATGGTATCATAGCAGCACTGGACTCGGAGTTGGGCCGGAGTCAGGTGCGGGAATGGTAGTGGCCCTGTAGGGGCCAAGTGGGCAGGGTAGAGGAGTCGCACTGGGCACGGTGCCGGAGGCAGACTCAGGGCGGGAAGGTTGGTGTGGCTGTGGGGGAGTCGGCCAGATGCAGGGGAGCCTAGGGGCAAGCAGGGGAGTGAGCAGGGAGTCCTCAGGGAGGATAGGGCTGAGGTCAGGGCTCACGCTCATGCTCATGTAGCAGGAATGGGCTCAGGTGGCATCGGGATGGGCAGCTAACGGGCTAGAATGCACGGCCATGACAGTAGTACAGATACTATGTGCGATGGTCAGACCAGATCAATGTGACTGGGCAGCGAAGCTGTCGATGGCAGAATTCGCAATCAATGCGAGCTCAAACGCATTGACAGGATTTGCCCCATTTGAATTAATCTATGGCCACATGCCAAAGATGTGCCTAACAGCACCACCCTCGGACTACCCGGGAGTGAACAACTTCACCCAAAAGGCGAAGGAAAACCTCATGGCAGCACATGACGTGATAATACACAATCGCACTGCCCAAACAATCCAGGTGAATAAGAAAAGACACCCAGACCCACCTTTGAGAAAAGGCAAGCTCACATACTTATCCACAGATAAGTTGAACCTACCCAAAGGAAGGGCAGGCAAACTAAAGCCCCTGTATATAGGGCCTCATGAAATTCTGGAAATATTTCCAGAGATGTCAAACTACGTCCTCAAGTTGCCACCACAACTTGAACAACATGGAGTCCACCCAAGATTCCATGTATCTCGGCTCATGCCTCATGAGCTGAATGACCAAGAAATCTTCCCAAATAGGGAAGTAAAGATATTTTACGATTTCAGGGAAGACCCCAATCATGAAGCAGTGTCAGGGCACACCTGCCTGACCCGGGTCCACCCGGACCCACCTGGCCATACCTCACCCACTGCCCCGCTGCCCCGCTGCCCATCCCTCTCCTTCCTCCCTCCTCCCTCTTCCCTTCTTTCTTTTCTCTCTTTCTTCTCTTTTCTTTATTTCATTCTTCTCCTGTTTATTCCTTCTATCTACATGGACCACTTTCCTTTGTATCAATGTACTATTGACCCATCCGGCCCAGACACCCCAGACAGCTTCCCGCTGTGCCCAGCACACACACATGCAGCAGATGCTCTTGGGATCCCCCATGTGGACACCCAGATGGCTGCAGCTGTCTCCAAGGATGGTGTGGCACTCGTCATGTGACTCAAGCCGCATGTACATAAATGTACCTGAAGTGGGAACCGAAGAAGTAACCTTCTTCTCACCTTTTCCACTTCAGTCTGAGTGGCCAGGGACTGCCATCCCTTTCCGGACCCGCCAGTACACATGCCTGGTTTACACCCTGCAAGGGCCCCTCTGCCGGGCGCTACATCCGGACCCCCTCTACCCTGGATGCGTCCCTGACAGCAGAAGAAGGTTTCAACTTCGTCTCCCCCACCTCCCCCATCTCCCCTGCCTCCCCAGCCATGGTGTCAGAAGAGCAGTATGAAGAGCTGCTGGCTCGCTTCCAAGAGCTCCAAGCCATCGTGGAGAGCCAGGCCTGCAACCATCCCCCACCCACACCTGCACCAGCACCTGCCCCTGTGCCTACCCCTGCACCTGCACCCGCACCCAGACCCAAACCACCCAAGGTCACCCCCCCCACTCCCTTCTCAGGAGCCAGTGAGGACCTTGACCGTTTTAAGGCCCAGTGCGGGATTTATTTCCACATTCATGCAGCTGAGTTCCCCACCGCCCTCTCCCAAATCCTTTTCATGTTGTCTTACATGAAAGGAGGACCTGCAGGGGCATGGGCCATGCAACGCATGATCACGCTGCTGACAGCTGGCTCCCCCTCCCTCACCATGGACGAGTTCAACACAGAACTCGATGCCATGTTCCAGGACCCGAACTGGGAGGCCACAGCCAGACAGAAGCTGGCAGCCATCCGCCAGGGAAGCGATTCTGTGGACAAAGTAATCCAAGAGTTCGAGATATTGGGACCCACCTGGAGGCTGGGCGACATAGGACTGGTCGACCGTTTCGAGCAGGCGATCAACTCCCGCCTCTGGGAGAGCATATACCAGCTCCATCCCATGCCCACTACTTGGGCCAAGTGGAAGTGCGAAGCCACGCTCCTGGACAACCAGTGGCGATGATTCCAAGCCACCCAACCACACATGTTCCCACCCAAACCCACACTCCTGCCAACTCGACCCCCATCGATTGTGACCCCACCTCATGCACGACCCACACCCAGGCCTCCATGACTTGCACCAGTGCCTCCACCCTCCACCCCAGCAGCCTGCCCCAAGACAGGGACGGGCCCACAACTGATGGACCTCGACCCCTCAAAAACTGACCAGAGATGGTGCTACAACTGTAACACCCAGGGGCACATCCTACAAGACTGCCTGCACCCCAAAGTCCACTGGGCGCGACGTCTCCACCCTGAGGACCTTCAAGCGTTGATGGAAGGGCTGAAAAGGCAGCTGATGGAGGAGCCAGAGACGGAAGGAACAGAGCTGGAGACAGAGGTTCAGGGGGATTTTCAGGAAGGTGACCGGTGAGGGATGTGTCCTGGCCACCTGTAGAAGATAGCTCATGTAAATACCACAGTGCACATGAGTCGACACCAATGCCAAAACTTCACCGAGTTATTGCAAAGAAGAGGAGAAAAAATGCATCCTCAGCCCGTGAGAGTAAGGGAACCATAGAGGCAATACCCAAAGTGGCAGTATCCCTGCCTGCCATCTATGTCCTCTCCAAGCAATCCCCCAGATCCCTCAACCTTATGGTGAAACTAACTGCCCTGACCTCCCTCGTGTCAGTGTCTGTATCAGCCCTCCTAGATTCAGGAGCCACCAGGAACTTCGTGAGCCCTGAGTTTGTCTGGAAGCACAAGCTCAAGACAACCCCTCTCCCACAGCCCGTTCCTGTCCATAACATCGATGGAACCCCAAACGAGAATGGAGCCATAACTGAAGAGCTGGAAGCCCTCCTGACTTTCGGGCAGCACACAGAGCATGCCCGCTTCGCAGTTGCAAACCTGGGACGACAGTCCCTCATCATAGGGCACTCATGGCTGCTACACCACAACCCGGAGGTAGACTGGGCATGACAGAAAGTCATCATGTCCCATTGCCCGTTTGTCAGGGCATGCCCCAACACGCCCCGCCCGACCCTGCTCCACTTCCCCGCTCTGCACCGCTCCTCCCTCCTCTCCCTCTTCCTTTCTCCTGTCCTTCTTTCTTTCTTTCTCTCTTTCTCTCTCTCTCTTACACGGACCACCTTTCCTGCTGCTCAATGTATCACCGGCGTGCATGCCCATTTCCCCTCCTGTATCTTACCATCCCTATATTGCCGCCACCGCCGCCGCACTAGCCCTGCACCCACAGCGGGCCCTCTCAGGATCTCCTGCGGAGGCACCTGGAGAGCCGTGGCTGTGTGCGAGGGTGACGTGGCGCACCCCATGTGATTGATACCACATGTATATAATAACAGCTGGAGTGGGAACCGAAGAAGTAGCCTTCTTCTCACATTCCCACTTCAGACTAAGTGGTCGGGGATGCTCACCCCGCGACGGGATCGCCGCTATGCACAGCCGCTACTCGTCCCACCGAGTCCCACACGCCAGGACCTCACCGCTTTCGGAGCTGTCCCTGACACCGTTCTCCTGTAGACAGCCACGGGCATGAGATGACCAGGACCCTGCACTAGAGCTGGGGGATGGGATCTATGCTGCAATCATTCCCCCTGGCTGGGGACACAACCTGAGGGCCACCACGACCCCCTCTCAGCAGATGGCCCAGGAGGCCCATGACCTGGACACAGAACCCACATCGTTCGAGACACTGGTGCCAGAGCGCTACCAGGACTTCCGGGACATGTTCTCGAAAGAAGCCTTCGACCAGCTGCCCCCCTGGAAGCCCTGGGATCACGCTATGGATCTGGTGCCAGACACCAAACTGCCCAGAGGAAAGACCTTCCCCCTCTTGCACCCGGAGCAGAGAGAACTGGATGAGTTCCTGTGCAAAAACCTGCAGAACGGGTGGATATGACCATCTAAGTCTCTGATGGGAGCACCAGTCTTCTTTGTCAAGAAGAAAGACAGATCATTACACTTAGTACAGGACTACCAGAAGCTGAATGAGATCACCGTAAAGAACTCGTACCCACTCCCACTTATCTCAGACATCCTTGCCCGCCTCCGGAATGCCAAATACTTCTCTGCCCTGGACTTGCGCTGGGGGTTTAACAACGTCCGGATCAAGGATGGGGACGAATGGAAGGCAGCATTTGCAACCAACTGAGGGCTGTTCGAGCCTATGGTGATATTTTTTGGGCTGTGTAACTCCCCCACGACTTTCCAAACCATCATGAACGACATCCTTAGGGACTTCATCGACTGGGAAGTTGTTATCTGCTACATGGACGACATTCTCATCTTCATGGCCACCCTGGAGGAACATCAGAGGGTCATCCGAGAAGTCCTGGAGATGCTGCAGAAGAGGAGGCTCTTCCTGAAGCCAGAAAAGTGCAAGTTCAAGCAGACCCGGATTGAGTACCCTGGCCTCGTCATCTCGGAGGGTAGCATTGCAATGGACCCCATAAAGGTCCGTGGAGTCCTCGACTGGCCAACCCCAACCAAAGTGAAGGAGGTGCAGTCCTTCCTGGGGTTTGTGAACTTCTATCGCCGGTTCATCAAGGACTTCTCTGAGAAGGCATGCCCACTCCACAAGCTGACCTGAAAGGCCCAAACCTGGAACTGGGGCACGGACGAAGACGACGCCTTCCGCGCTGCCCTCAAGGAAGCTGTCACTACTGCCCCAGTTCTCTCCTTCCCCTCTGACTCCGGCCACTTCAAACTCGAGTGCGATGCCTCCAATTTCGCAACCGGTGCGGTCCTCCAACCCAACGGGGAGTTCCACCCGGTGGCATTCATGTCCAAGAGCTTTACAGATGTGGAACGTAACTATGAAGTGTACGACAAAGAGATGCTCACGATCATCCAAGCTCTTGAGGAATGGCAACACTTCTTAGAGGGTGCTGAAGAGAAGGTTGAGGTCTACACCGACCACCGCAACCTGGGGTACTTCTGGATGGCCCAGAGGCTAAATTGATGCCAGGCTTGATGGTCCCTCTTCCTCTCCTGCTTCTACTTCACCCTTGTCCACTGTCCTGGGAAGCTTATGGAAAAACCGGATGCGCTCTCCCATCGTGCTGACCACCCAAAAGGGAAAGATGACAATGAAGGGTTGACCCTCCTGTTAGAATGCGGGGATTCGGACGACTCCGGAATGGAATCGGAGACTTAGCATGGAAGGACCTTGGCCTCAGCGACTCAGGCGGAGCGCTGTGCCATTGCTGGTTGTCCTGGGGGTCCCTAATTTCGGATCTAGCAGAGGGAAAGTCTCTTGGGGAATTCCAGTCGATTTCGGACTGAGGTTACAAGTTACTAGGTACATTGTATATAAGGAGGGGTCCGGAATCAAAAGGAACAAGGGTAGGACGAAAGGAGACAAAGGGAGATGGAAAGAGGAACAACACCGAGGGTCAAGTGTTTGACTCAATGGTGTTTCCCAAAGGAGGAATGAAGGGCCAAGGCCCAAGGAGGAAGGAAGGAGGTTGGGAGTGGGGAATGGCTAGCTGACTGAATAGAAAGGAAGCAGCAGCCCAAATAGGAATGAGGGAGAATAGCGGAATTGAAATGGACAATGCAATAGTTGCAAGGTCCGGAGTAAGTCCGGAAAGTCCGAACTCGGAGGTTAAACTCCGGAATATTGGCAAAGGTAATTAAATGGAATGAGCTAACCAATACAATGGGTATAAGCGGAGGTGGGGTCAAAGTCCGAGGTCGGAGCTAAGACCGGAGGTACCAGAGACGAGACGTGAACGGGATACCGGAGCGGAGGTCCGGAGTCAGGAGCATAGGTTTTGCGTACTCATCTGGAAGGTGTCGAGGTTGGGGTCGGACCCGGAATGTTCCGGAGTCGGACCGAAGGTGGTGTCCGAGCCGGAGGTGGGATAACCTCTTGGGAGTCGGCAAGGAGAAAGTGATGGAAGGGAAATAGGGCTCCGGAAGTCGGAGTTCGGAGTTCCAGGAGCCCGGAGCGGAGGTCGGGATTGTATGGATATGACACCTCCTCCAACCAGCCTGGTTTGAGGCCCATGTGACAGAGGCATTCTCGGTAGAAGGTGAGGAGGTAGGCATCTTAGATCGGATATGCAGGGCAAAAGATCACGATGAGAGGGTAGTAAAAGCCATGCGAGAGCTGGGAGAGGGGACGCTAAGGTCAGATGAATGGGAAAGGCAAGGCAAGCTGGTCCTGTACCGGGGGAGGGTATATGTCCCAAAAGACCCCCAACTCCGCCACGACCTAGTATGGCTACACCATGATGCACCCAGGGCAGTGGAAACCCCTGGAACTTGTCTCCTGCAACTACTGGTGGCCCTGGATGGCAGAGTATGTCAGGTGGTACATATGCAGGTGCAACACCTGGAACCATGTCAAATCCTTCCCCTCACAAAAAGTTGGGAAGCTTACCCCAAACAAAGTACCTACCCATCGTTGGCAGGTGATTTCAGTGGATATGGTGGGAGAGCTCCCAGAGTCCAAGGGCTATAATGCCATCCTGGTGGTAGTGGACTGCCTGTCCAAATGTATCCACATGGTCCCCACTGTGATGACCGTAGACTCGGAGGGTATCGCGCAGCTCTTCCTAGAGCACATCTGGAAGCATCACAGGCTCCCCGAGGAGATCCTCAGCAACAGAGGGAGCGCCTTCATCTCCCACTTCTCAAGGGAGCTTGCAGACCTCCTAGGCATCAAACTGACCCCCTTGATGCCCTACCACCCCCAGATGGACAGACAGACTGAGGGGGTCAACCAAGAGATTGAAGCCTACCTCCGGGTGTTTGTCAACCATCGACAGGATGACTGGGTGGATTGGCTCCCACTAGCAGAATTCTCCTACAACAACCACATCCACTCATCCACCCACCAAACTCGACACCAGCCAACACCCCAGAATGGGGACGGAACCCACACGTACATCCAAAGTGGAAGCTGTTGACGTGTTTTCATCAAGGATGATGAAAATACAGGAGGAGGCGAAGGCTGCACTGGAACATGCAGCAGACAAGATGGCCCATTACTATGACTGAGACCATGAAGCGGCCCCAGAATATCGAGAAGGTGACCAAGTCTGGCTCAGCACCCAGAACTACACGACTGACCGTCAAACCAAAAAGCTGGACCACAAATGGCTTGGCCCCTTCAAAATCATCAAAGTCGTCTCCCCAGCCACTGTCAAACTCCAACTTACCGCATGACAGAAGGGAGTTCACCCAGTCAAGTCCATAACAAACATCAGGCCACACTGCCCAGACGATATCACAGAACGACCCACTGACCCCTGCCCAGGCCCGGAACTCGTAGATGGAGAAGAGGAGTACGAGGTCGAGAAGGTGTTGGACTCTAAGTGGCTATGCCAGAAACTCTGGTATCTGGTAAAGTTTGTTGGTTGGCCAAGCTCAGAGAACCAATGGCTCCAGCAGGACCACTTAGCCCATGCCCCTGACTGGATCGAGGAATTCCACAGGATGCACCCCCTAGCCCCAGGGAGAGAAAGGGAGAACCACCTGGCTGCTTCGAGGCGAAGTGGCTTAAGGAGGGGGTGATGTCAGGGCACACCCGCCTGACCCGGGTCCACCCGGACCCACCTGGCCATACCTCACCTGCTGCCCCACTGCCCATCCCTCTCCTTCCTCCCTCCTCCCTCTTCCCTTCTTTCTTTTCTCTCTTTCTTCTCTTTTCTTTATTTCATTCTTCTCATCATTCTCCTCCTGTTTATTCCTTCTATCTACATGGACCACTTTCCTTTGTATCAATGTACTATTGACCTGTCTGGCCCAGACACCCTGGACGGCTTCCCGCTGTGCCCAGCACACGCACATGCAGCGGACACTCTCAGAATCCCCCATGGGGACACCCAGATGGCTGCAGCTGTCTCCAAGGATGACGTGGCACTCGTCATGTGACTCAAGCCGCATGTACATAAATGTACCTGAAGTGGGAACCAAAGAAGTAACCTTCTTCTCACCTTTTCCACTTCAGTCTGAGTGGCCAGGGACTGCCGTCCCTTTCCAGACCCACCAGTATGCACGCCTGGTTTACACCCTGCAAGGGCCCCTCTGCCGGGCACTACATCCAGACCCCCTCTACCCCGGACACATCCCTGACATTCCCCCCCTCTGAGTCCATGCTCACAGAGTCCATGCTCCACCTACAGGTCTGCTCCACCTGCAAGTCTTGTTTGAAGTCCGCTGTAAGTGTCAATCTGTAAATACAGGATCTCCCCCGAACGTCAAGTTCAGGGCACAGCGCTCCACTTGAGTCACTGAGGCTGTGATCCCACTCTGCTAACTCTGAACAGCACTTCCGGACATGCCGCATATTTCCGCCTGCACATCTGCATGCACACACTCCAACAGACCTCTGCATCACCTCCAACCTTGACTCTGACAGAAACCCAGTCCGTCTTCTGACAGTATGACCGACTCTGACAGTAAGGTGGATAGTAATCATGGGTAGTATCTACCTGAAGTTTGTAGCTTAATCAAGTTGAGGGCCTGGTTCCCAGTCCATCAAAGATATTTGCTTGTCAGGGCACTGTCATATCCATCCATGGCCATCATCCTCCACAACCTCCAGTCCTTCCAGATTACCTCCACTCCTTCGTCACTAACCTTGGAGCCTCCATATTCTGTAATCACCTCCAACTCCCTTGATGGTCACCACCCCCTCAATCCAATATATTACCTACACCTCCCTAAGTACAGAGCCCCAAAGGCCTCTGGACAGCCCCGACATCTGCTAGTGCACTCCCGCCTCCACTGGGCAATTTAGTTGCTTGCCCTGCAAGCCTACCTTCAGGCCGATCCCTCCTTTCCGTTTCTGGGTTATGGCCATCAATCCGCTAAAACCCATAACCCGACTCGTTGGTAATATTCAGTCAGCTAACAGGTAACCCTGTTAGCTCCACTCCGCTTGGTCCTGTCATTCACGGGCCCGCCCCCCAATGTAACTATATATACATAACTTGTAGATAGGTTACACCCCAGTGATAAAATCGACTAGAGTAATCCCCGTTTTAGTTCTCATTGCCAGTTAGTAAATTAGGGCACGGACATGTAACTAGGCACAGCACTCCTGGTCTAAGTCACTGAGGCCAAAGCCCTCTGCCACAGGGATGTTTCCTTTGTCTCACATCCAGTCTCTGACAGGAACACCTGCCTCACCCTGCTCTGCCTGGCCCGGACCCACCTGATCCCACTGTCCTCTACCCAGTACCTCTACCCTTCACCTGCTCTGCTTCCTCCCTCCTCCCTTTCCCTCTCCTCTCTTCCCTTCTTTCTTCTTTCCTTCTTCTTTCCTTCTTCTTTCCTTCTTCTTTCTCTTCTTTCACTACACAGACAACTTTCCTTGTATCAATGTACCATTGACCCAACTGTGATGCAACACGCCCGGACCTGGGGGCACTGGGTGACTTCCCATGCACCGGATGCTCCTAGGATCTCTTGTGGAGATACCCGGATGGGTGTGGCTGTGTCTGTAGATGATGTGGCATCTCCCACATGGCCTCAGCTGCATGTATATAAACATAGCCTAAGTGGGAACTGGGAAGTAGCCTGCTTCTCACACTTCCCACTTCAGCCTAAGTGGCCAGGGATGCCTATCTGTACTGGGCCCACTGCTATGCATGCCCATGTCACACCCTACCAGGCCCTCAGTGCCAGGTGATACACCTGGATGCTCTCAACCCTGGGTCAGTCCCTGACAGCAGAAGAAGGCTTCAACCCCATTCCCCCCCTGTCATGGTGACACAAGAGCTGTATGATGATCTGCTCACCCGGTTCCAGGAACTGCAAGCCATTGTGGAGAGCCAAGCCTGGAACCGGCCCACACATGCACCTGCACCAGCACCCAGCCCCAAACCACCTAAGGTCACCCCCCAAATGCAGAATCCACCTCTACATCCATGTGGCCGAATTCCCCAGCACCCTCTCCCAAGTCCTCTTTGTGCTATCTTACATGAAAGAAGGGACTGCAGGGGCATGGGTGACACAATGCACCATGGCACTGTTGGCAGCAGGCTCCCCTACACCCACCATGGACGAGTTCAACATGGAACTTGATGCCATGTTCCAGGACCCGAACCGGGAGGCTACAACCTGTCATATCCGTACAATCCCGACCTCCGCTCCGGGCTCCCGGAACTCTGAACCTGACTTCCAGAGTCCTACTTCCCTTCTGCCACCTCCTCCTTTCCGACTTCCAAGAGGTTATCCCACCTCTGGCTCCAACACCACTTTCGGTCCGACTCCGGAACATTCCAGGCCCAACCTCATCCTCGACACCTTCCAGACGAGCACGCAACACCTATGCTCCCGACTCCGGACCTCTGCTCCGGAATCCCGGTTGCATCTCCATCTCCGGAACCTCCGGTCTTAGCTCCAACCTCGGACTTAGACCCCACCTCCACTTATACCCATTGTATTGGTTAGCTCATTCCATTTAATTACGGTTGCCAATATTCCGGAGTTTAACTTCCGAGTTCGGACTTTCCGGACTTACGTCGGACCTTGCAACTATTGCATTGTCCATTTCAATTCTGCTATTCTCCCTCATCCCTATTTGGGCTGCTGCTTCCTTTCTATTCAGTCAGCTAGCCATCCCTGACTCCCATCCTCCTTCCTTCCTCCTTGGGCCTTGGGCCTTCACCCCTCCTTTGGGAAACACCATTGAGTCAAACCCTTGACCCTCAGTGTTGTTCCTCCTTCCAGCTCCCTTTGTCTCCTTTCAGACTACCCTTGTTCCTTTTGATTCCGGACCCCTCCTTATATACAATGTACCTATTAACTTGTAACCTCAGTCCGAAATCGACTTGAATTCCCCCAAGAGACTTCCCCTCTGCTAGATCCGAAATTAGGGACCCCTAGGACAACCAGCAATGGCACAGCACTCCGCATGAGTCGCTGAGGCCAAGGTCCTTCCATGCTAAGTCTCCGATTCCACTCCGGAGTCGTCCGAATCCGCCTGTTCTAACACAGCCCTGTCATATCCATCCATGGCCATCACCCTCCACTACCTCCGGCCCTTCCAGATTACCTCTGCTCCTTCGTTGCTGTCAGGGTTCGCGTGTTGATTCACGATGAAGAAGTCCCAAAAACCTAGTCGTTGATACAGCTGAGGTCCTACCCTTCAGCAAACATAGAGTTTATATACATCCGTGATGACATAAGCAGGCACGAACGAGAGAGAGATAACCGGAAGCTAAGTCAGCTAATGGTAGACAACGAAACAGAATAGGAACAAAGGAATGTCCGGATATGGGGGCGGCGGTGACATGCGGGAATGTGATGACATACGATATGATAGGGAAATGCGGCTACATGCAGGTGCAGCTACATACAATGTCAAATAGGGGTATCAGGTGACCACTTACGTATTGTCCCCTGACAGTCACTAACCTTGGAGCCTCTGTATTCCGCAACCACCTCTGACTCCCTCAATGGTCACCACCCCCTCAATTCGATATATTACCTACACCTCCCTAAGTATGGAGCCCCAAAGGCTTCCAGACAGCTCCAATGTCTGCTAGCGCACCCCCACCTCCACTGGGCAATTTAGTTGCTTGCCCTGCAAGTCTACCTTCCGACCGATCCCTCCTTTCTGTCATATCCATACATACCTGATCCCGATCTGACTCCCGGACCCCCATCTTCACCACCTCCGGAGTCCTACCCTACTGCTGTCCGTTCCGATATTCACCTTTGGACCTGACACCACCCTCCTCTTACCCCTCATGCCACCTCCACCCTTCCATCCTTCTCCTACCCTATCTCTGTCCGCTCTGATACTCACCTCAGACCGAACATCACTCCTCTCTTCTCTCTCCTCCCTCTGACCCTCTTCTGCCAAACCTCCGGCAAGTTATGACCTTCTGCTGCTCTCCCATACCCTGTACTCGGACACCGCTCATACCTTCGCTCCGAGATTCCGTCATAGTTCTGACCTCGGACTTTGACTCCACCTCAGCTTAAGTCCATTGCATTGGTGACCTCATACTATGTAAACACCATTGCCAACATTCCTCAGACTTTCAACCCCGCCTTTGTAACCTCCATAACCTCCGTAACCTCCAAGCTCCATGGATCATACTTGGCACTTTCGCCGTTTGTAATGTATCTTTTGCATTTTCCCCTCATCCTTATTTGGACTGCTGCATCTCTCCATTCTAGCCAGTTAGTCATCATCCCCACTTCACCTCATCCTCCTGCCCCTCTGGGCTTCGCCCTCCCTATCTCCTTTCGGATGTACCACAGGTTCTGACCTATGACCTTCAGTACCACTCCGCTTCTGTCATCCCTTTGTTCCGATTCGGACGCCCTTTGTTTCCCTTGTGCTTTCATCTCCCTATTATATACAGGTGCTTGTACATACTCATTTTGGACCTTCAGACCTGAAATGCCCCCTAGAGACTTCCTGCTCGCTGCCTCTGAAATTAAGGACCAAATGGACAAACAGCAATGGCACAGCGCTCTGCACAAGTCGCTGAAGCCAAGGTCCCTCCTTGCTAAGTCTCCGGTTCCCCTCCAGAATCATCCACCCTTGCCCAGTTCTAACACTTTCCATTTCTGGGTTATAGCCTGTCGCTCCACTAAACCTGTAACCTGACTTGTCAGTAATATTCAGTCAGCTAACATGTAACTCCATTAGCTCCACTCCACTTGGTCCCACCATTCACAGGCCTGCCCCCTATGTAACTATATATACATAACTTGTAGATAGGTTACACCCTAGTGATAAAATCAACTAGAGTTTCCCTCTTCTAGATCTCTTTGCCAGTTAGTAAGTTAGGGCACAGATGTGTAACTAGGCACAGTGCTCCTGGTTTAGTCACTGAGGCCAAAGCCCTCCACCATGGGGATGTCTCCTTCATCCCATATCCGGTCTCTGACATGGAGCTCATGTATATAAGGCTCTTGTGCCAGCTAGGCTAGCCCCCCAGCCCCAATACCAACTAGTTTCCCAGGGATATCTTTATGCTGTGAACAGATGTGCAGACTCTGACAGAACCCCAAACAAGAACAGGGCCATAATGGAAGAACTAGAGGCCCTCCTGACATTCAGATGCCATACAGAGCAAGCCTGCTTTGCAGTCACAAACCTTGGCCGACAGTCCCTCATCATAGGGCACTCATGGCTACTGCACCATAACCCGGAAGTGGATTGGGTGTGGCAAAAGGTTGTCATGTCCCACTGCCCATCCTCCTGCCAGGCACCATGGGTGCAAGACAACCAAGACCCCATACTACAACCTGGGGATGGAATTTATGCTGCAATCATCCCCCCAGAGTGGGTACATGAGCTGAGGGTGACTACTATGCCCTCCCAGTGGATGGCCCCGGAGGCCCACAACCCAGGGGAGGAGCCTGCGTTGTTTGAAGCGTTGGTGCCAGGGCAGTACCAGGACTTCTGTGATGTGTTTTTGAAAGAGGCCTTTGATCAGCTGCCCCCCTGGAAACCCTGGGACCATGCCATCGACCTGGTACCAGGTGCTAAGCCCCCTAGAGGGAAGACCTTCCCACTCTCATGGCCAGAGCAGAAGGAGCTGGACGAGTTTCTGCGTGAGAACCTGCAGAACAGGTGTATACGACTGTCCAAATCCCCAATGGGGGCCCCGGTCTTCTTTGTCAAGAAGAAGGATGGGTCACTATGCCTGGTCCAAGACTACTGGAAGCTGAACAAGATCATGGTAAAGAACTCGTACCCACTCCCACTCATCTCAGACATCCTTGCCCACTCCACAATGCCAGGTACTTCTCAGCACTAGACCTGCACTGGGGGTTCAACAACGTTCGGATTAAGGATGGTGACAAGTGGAAGGCCACATTTGCAACCAACCGAGGGCTGTTTGAGCCCATGGTGATGTTCTTTGGGCTGTGCAACTCACCTGTGACCTTCCAAACCATGATGAATGACATCCTCCAGGATTGGATTGACCGAGAGGTTGTCATCTGTTACATGGATGACATCCTCATCTTCACTGCCACCCTAGAGGAGCACTGGAGGGTTGTCTGAGAGGTCTTAGAGACACTGCAGAGGAGGAAGCTTTTCCTGAAGCTGGAGAAGTGCAAGTTTGAGCAGACACAGATTGAGTACCTTGGATTCATCATCTCTGAGGGAAGTGCAGTCCTTCCTAGGGTTTGTGAATTTCTACTGCCGGTTCATCAAGGATTTCTCTGAGAAAGCATGTCCACTTCATGCACTGACCCAGAAGACCAAGGTCTGGAACTGGGGCCTAGACAAGGACCATGCCTTCCACGCCCTTAAGGAAGCAGTCACCACTGCTTCTGTCCTCTCTTTCCCCACTGACTCCAGCCACTTCAGGCTCAAGTGTGATGCCTCCAACTTCACAACCGGTGCAGTCCTCTCCCATCTCCAGTCAGATGGGGAGTTCCACCCGGTGGCATTCATGTCTAAGAGCTTTATGGATGTGGAACACAACTATGAAGTATATGACAAGGAGATGCTCGCAATCATCTGAGCCCTTGAAGAATGGCGGCACTTCCTGGAGGGTGCTGGAGAGAGAGTTGAGATTTACACAGACCACTGCAACCTGGGGTACTTCCGCACAGCTGAGAGGTTGAACTGGTGCCAAGCATGGTGGTTGTCATATCCATACAATCCTGACCTCTGCTCCACGCTCCTGGAACTCCAAAACTGACTCCAGAGCCCCACTTCCCTTCCATCACCTTCTCCTTGCTGACTCCCAAGAGGTTATCCCACCTCCAGCTCCAACACCACCTTCAGTCCGACTCTGGATCATTCCGGGTCCGACCTCAACCTTGACACCTTCCAGATGAGCACACAACATCTATGCTCCTGACTCTGGACCTCCACTCCAGAATCCCATTCGCATCTCTGTCTCTGGAACCTCCGGTCTTAGCTCCAACCTCGGACTTTGACCCCACCTCTGCTTATACCCATTGTATTGGTTAGCTCATTCCATTTATTTACCTTTGCCAATATTCCGGAGTTTAACTTCTGAGTTCGGACTTTCTGGACTTACTTCGGACCTTGCAACTATTGCATTGTCCCATTCAATTCTGCTATTCTCCCTCATTCCTATTTGGGCTGCTGCTTCCTTTCTATTCAGTCAGCTAGCCATCCCTGACTCCCATCCTCCTTCCTTCCTCCTTGGGCCTTGGGCCTTCACCCCTCCTTTGGGAAACACCATTGAGTCAAACCCTTGACCCTCAGTGTTGTTCCTCCTTCCAGCTCCCTTTGTCTCCTTTCAGACTACCCTTGTTCCTTTTGATTCTGGACCTCTCCTTTATATACAATGTACCTAGTAACTTGTAACCTCAGTCTGAAATCGACCTGATTCCCCCCTCAGAGACTTCCCCTCTGCTAGATCTGAAATTAGGGACCCCCAGGACAACCAGCAATGGCACAGTGCTCTGCCTGAGTTGCTGAGGCTGAGGTCCTTCCTGTCATATCCATACAATCCCGACCTCCGCTCCGGGCTCCCGGAACTCCGAACTCCGACTTCCGGAGCCCTACTTCCCTTCCGTCACCTTCTCCTTGCTGACTCCCAAGAGGTTACCCCACCTCCGGCTTGGACACCACCTTTGGTCCGACTCCGGAACATTCCGGGTCCGACCCCAACCTCGACACCTTCCAGACGAGTACGCAAAACCTATGCTCCCGACTCCGGACCTCCGCTCTGGTATCCCGTTCACATCTCGTCTCCGGAACCTCCGGTCTTAGCTCCGACCTCGGACTTTGACCCCACCTCCGCTTATACCCATTGTATTGGTTAGCTCATTCCATTTAATTACCTTTGCCAATATTCCGGAGTTTAACCTCCGAGTTCGGACTTTCCGGACTTACTCCGGACCTTGCAACTATTGCATTGTCCATTTCAATTCCGCTATTCTCCCTCACTCCTATTTGGGCTGCTGCTTCCTTCTATTCAGTCAGCTAGCCATTCCCGACTCCCTTCCTCCTTCCTTCCTCCTTGGGCCTTGGCCCTTCATTCCTCCTTTGGGAAACACCATTGAGTCAAACACTTGACCCTCGGTGTTGTTCCTCTTTCCATCTCCCTTTGTCTCCTTTTGTCCTACCCTTGTTCCTTTTGATTCCGGACCCCTCCTTATATACAATGTACCTAGTAACTTGTAACCTCAGTCCGAAATCGACTTGAATTCCCCCAAGAGACTTTCCCTCTGCTAGATCCGAAATTAGGGACCCCCAGGACAACCAGCAATGGCACAGCGCTCCGCCTGAGTCGCTGAGGCCGAGGTCCTTCCATGCTAAGTCTCTGATTCCATTCCGGAGTCGTCCGAATCCGCACGTTCTGGCACTTCCATGCTAAGTCTCCAATTCCACTCCGGAGTCATCCAAATCTGCTGTATCTAACAGTGGTCCCTCTTCCTCTCCCACTTCTACTTCACCCTTGTCCACTGCCCAGGGAAACTCATGGGGAAACTGGATGCCCTTTTGCAATGTGCTGACCACCCAAAGGGGAGAGACAACAATGAAGGGCTGACACTCCTTCAACCAACTTGGTTTGAAGCCTGGGCAATGGAGGCGATCTCAGTAGAGGGCAAGGATGTTACGGATACAGAGTCTCCAACGACCATATCCGTCGCATGGTCAAAGACTTCCCCTCTCTATCGTTCCTCCCCTCTATCCCGATACCCTATCCTCCTTACCCGTTCTACCCCTTTCCCCCCCCTCATGCAAAGCTTTCCCCATTGGGGTTTTGGTGCTGGCCGAGGTTATTTGTGTTTCACGGGATTTCCCGTGACCTTACCATTTGTAGATAGTCATGCATCTTGTACAGAAACCACCGAAGGCGGTTCCCGCTAACTAACAACTGCTCTACAACTGTCTCGTGTATCGTCTTCTGTAACAACCCTCCCTGTGACTCAACTGAACCCATGTGATTGTACAACTCTCAATATGTCTTATAAGTCTGGTTATATCGAGTCCTCTAACGGCCCTCGCCACGAGAACTCGAGGTCGAGAGTCGAAGACTCTCGACATGTGTATCGTCCCATGGAATCTGTACCCTATGGGTCCTCGTCACTCCGCTCTCCCCCAGTACTCGACATACAACGTCACATCACGATCAAGGAGATCGTGAATACCTTGAGGCCCACTTTCCCGTGATGCCGGCACGTTCGCTACGCGAACGCCAAGTCGCTGCCCATCCACCGTCTGTTCCCTCCTTCGTCAGTCATCATGTTTCCCCGCCAACGGTACGTTCCCTTTGGGAACGCCAAGTCACCGAAGGCCCTACTAGTCAGTCCTCATTGCACGCTTATGACATCAACCCGCTACCGGTACGTTCGCACTGCGAACGCCAAGTACCCGATGGCATCTATACGAAGTTCTCACCCATCTCACAAGTCGCGACCTCGCACATGGTACGCTCCATTGAGGAGTGCCAAGTACCCATGGCTGACCCATCTGTCCTGGCATCTCCGACTACCTACCATCAATCCCTTAATAGCTCACTACATCACCAATCGCGATCGATGGGAATTCGATCGTCCACTCCCAAGCAAGACTGGGATCAGTCATCGATTACATATCCCATTATGGTACAGACCAGATATGACCTTTGTCATCCCACTATAAGAACGGATCGAGGAATGGGGAATTTCCCCCATCCCCGTAACAAAGGATGTGGGCATCCTAGAAAGGTTACATGAGGCAAAGGACCTTGACAAGAGGGTAGTGAAAGCCATATGGGAACTGGGAGAAGGGACATTGAGGTTGGACGAGTGGGAGAAGCAAGGAGAGTTAATCCTGTACCGAGGGAGGGTGTATGTACCAAAAGTGTTAGACACAGGTCCGGGGTTGGCACCGAGGGTCACTGTTGCAGGCCACTATAGGCCACAATGGCCACAATGCTGTGAACAAGGCCCGAGGGTAGGGCATTTGGCCTCAGTGACTCTAAAGGAGCACTGTGCCCCCTAGCTGTCTCTTGGCCCTCATTTCAGACTCACTGGGGTTGCCTTGCTGGGGTCAGGACTTGGGGAGTTGTGGTCAAATCGATATTCGAGCTGAAGTACAATGAAGTATCATACAGGATATATATAGAGAGAAGGAATGAATGGGAGCGGACCCAGGCTGAAGGCCAAAGGGTCTGGAAGCAAATATCAATAGGGAACAGAGTTGGCCACATAGCAGCTGGCAATGACTGTCAAAACAAACAATAATAGATAAACAAGAAAGAGTGTAGCCTACGGCTGTGATAGTGGCAATGGTAATGGTAGTGGTGCCGGACTTGGAGTTGGGCCAGAGTCAGGCATGGGAATGATAGCAGGCCTGTAGGGGCCAAGTGGGTGGGGTAGAGGAGTCACGCTGGGCATGGTGCTGGAGGTGGACTCAGGGTGGGGAGGTTGGTGTGGCTGTGGGGTGTCAGGGGCCGACCCGGGGTCGAGAGCGCCCGGGTGTATCGCCTGAGGCTGAGGGTCCGGTAGGTATGACGCGGGCGCGCGTAGCAATGGGCCCGAAGCAGACAAGGGTCCCTGGCCACTAAGACTAAAGTGGGAAATGTGTTATTGTCATTATCAAGGGAAGTGTAAGCTACTTGCCTAAAGTGGGAAATGTGAGAAGAAGGTTGCTTCTCAGTTCCCACTTAGGCTGTGTTTATATACATGTGGTTGAAGGCCACGTGGGAAGCGCCACGTCATCCGAGCACACAGCCACCTCCGTCTGGGTACCTCCGTAAGAGGTCCTAGGAGCGTCCGGTGTGCGGGGGGTCGTCCGGTGTGTCCGGGTTCGGGCGCGTTACACTGCAGCCGGGTCAATGGTACATTGATACAAAGGAAGTCGTCCGTGTGATAAGAAAGGAATAAAGAGGAGAGAGAATAGAAAAGAAGGAGAAGAAGAAAGGGAAGGGAGAAAAGGGGAAGAGGGGGAGGTCGGGAGGAGTGGATGGTGGGGCACCGGGTTAGGTGGGGCCAGGTCAGGCAGGCGTGCCCTGACATGGGGGAGTGTCAGGGACTCGTCCGGGGTCAAGGGGGCCTGGGTGTAGCGTCTGGCACTGAGAGCCTGGTGGAGGTACTTGTCCAGGTGGATGAGGTTGTTGCAATTTCCTAGGGGTTCCCATGTAGTGTCCCCTAGCTCCCATTTGACCTTAAACCAGAGTTTGTTATGAACCCACACGTGGTTTAAGATTTCGCGAACTACTGCTTGTCAGGGATGCATCCGGGGTAGAGGGGGTCTGGATGTAGCACCTGGCAGAGGGGCCCTCACAGGGTGTAAACCAGGTGTGCATACTGGCAGGTCTGGAAAGGGATGGCAGTCCCTGGCCACTCAGACTGAAGTGGAAAAGGTGTTATTATTATTAAAAGGGAAAACTATGCTACTTACCTGAAGTGGAAAAGTGTCAGGGGACGTCTCACGGGTCCCCGTGACCGCCCCCCATGGCCCACAACCTAAAAGGACACAGCCCTGTCCAGGGCACACTGCTGTGGGTAAGAAGGTGATATAAATGAAGGGCAAGTATGTACAACTTGCCTACTGTGGGTAAGAATGTCAGAGACCAGGTTGAGACGAGGGAGTGTCTCTGTGACGGAGAACTTCGGCCTCAGCGACTTATGCCAGGAGCGCTGTGCCAAGTAAACACGTCCGTGCCCTAACTTACTAACTGGCAACCAGAACTGAAGAGGGTAAACTCTAGTCGATTTTATTACTGGAGTGTAACCTATGTACAAGTTAAGTATATATAGTTACAGCGAGGGCGGGTCCGCAATTGGTGGAGCCGAGCTAATGGGGTTTAGACATTAGCCGATTGAATATTACTGACGAGTCAGGTTACGGGGTTAGTGGAAAGGCAGGCGATAACCCAGAAATGGAAAGGAGGGATAGGCCCGAAGGTGGGCTTTGCAGGGCAAGCGAGTGTATTGTCCAGCGGAGGTGGGAGTGCGCTAGCGGACGTCAGAGCTGTCCGGAAGCCTTCGGGGCTCTGTACTTAGGGAGGCATAGGTAATAAATTGAAAGGAGGGGGTGGTGACCATCGAGGGGTACTGAGGGGGTTGCGGAATACGGGAGCTCCGAGGTTAGTGGAGAAAGACCGGAGGGATCGGAGGGATCGGAAGTCGATGGCCGGGGATGGATATGACAAAGAAGATGAGAAGGAAGCTAACTTCCCATCTTCCCACAGTGGCCACAATATCAGCAAAACTTCCGGGGATACCTGGAAGTCACATGAAGGGGTAGGAACCGGGCCCGGAGCATGTGGTGTGCGGAGCATGCGCGCATGTGGGAAGTGCAGCGGGTGGAAGTGGGTCCGGATGCGGGTCCAGGTCCGGGCTAGTCAGGGTGTGTGCCCTGACATCACCCTCCCTCTAAGCCACCTCGCCCCGAAGTGGCCCTAGTCCCCAGGTAACCCATCCCTCAAGTGGTTAGAACAAAACAAAAAGGCAGAGGTGGGAGCAGGAGCGGGAGCAGGGGATAATGTAAGGGTGGAAGTATAAAACTATTCTAAGTTAAAAAAGTGGCAAAAAAATAAAAGTTAAGTTAAAAAAATTAAACTAGTCATCCATCGCTGCACTCCCCTAAGACTTGCCCAAAAAAAAATTTGGGTCCCTCAGCACCCTCCATTGTCTGCTTGCTGTAGGAGAAATAACGGTCACACTATGGAAACCCATTATGGAAATATGCCAGATAAATCACAAAACCCCATACGATAAGTAGATATGAGAAAATAGAAGGACCTGAATTTTAACAAATTTTGACAAGATTTTACGAATTATTACGACTACATACGATAAAATGGAAGAAAGAAAATTAGCAAAAATACTTCAAGCTTAGCATCAACGAGACGGAATTCTCGGGGAAATTTATAGCAAATATTAAACCAAGAATTAGGACAATCGACCAAGATTTGACTATAAAAACAACCAGAGAACCTCCATGGAAACTACTTTCCCATGTCCGCACATGTAGCCAAGGATGGAAGTACCACGGAACAAGGATTCCTCAGGAACTAATGCAAAATTCAAAGTCGTGTTTATAATAGGAAATGTAGATGTCCCCCAAACGGACCCAATGAAAGTAATTACAGGGAAAACTACCCATAAACGACGGAGATATGACTAAAACTCCCAGAAAACGAGGACAACTTTTAAAAGCAAGTGCGAAGAACAACCAGTAACGACCGAGACGAGCTTGATAGCCCATTAGAAAGGAAGGGATCTAATCTTAATTCACCCAAATTTTTATAATAAAAGGATCACGCATTAATGAGATATCCAATAACGGGAATAGTGACATCAAAAGTCCGGGCTCAGGGAAAAGACGATGTTTACGAAGGATCCATAATTAAAACATACAACTAAATTGACACGGAAATAGGGAACTGTAGTTATGAAAATTTTCAGCCCAAACGGTCCAGCCATTGTGAAGTTATACCAATGATGGGAATATAGAAATCCGCATCATGTTTAATGACACATGAGGGTGGCAATGCAAAGGGAACTGGTCATCGGAACCGAGATCCACACTTCGGCAGATCACGAAGACCAATTTCTGTCCAAATAAGGAAGAGCCCGGCCAAAACAAAGCACGGAAAGTGCAAAACAACCTTAGATCATGAGGGAAAAATCTGAAATAAATCACGGAAGCCCATATAAAGGATACAAACACACGCGCTGAAGGAGAGAACGAAGGAAGGTCAGTTGGGAGGTTCAAACGAGACCACCACCAAGCTGTTCCCTGGTTCTTTAGTTAGGATGGGGAAGTGTACTAGTGTTGTTTATTGTAAATATAGTACCAATCCGAGTGTTTTGGCTAATTCTATTTTTATGGGTTAGTTTTAAAGTTCCTGGGAATTGACTTACAGATAAACCGAGCCCTGCGGAGCTGTTTCTTTATTGAAATTTATTAATTTGTCTAGGCGTAATTTTGTGTAGCGTTGTTTAATTTGGATTTAAACTTGAATTTAATCTTCTACTTGGTGAAGTTTCAAAGATTCTATTCAGTTAATGAATTTGGATGGTGTCTGGAGTGTCCCTTGAGTTCGTTTTATTTTTGTCTTTATTTTATTGCTTGTTTTAACAGTAGCAAAATAACTGTTTTGTGTTTACACTTTGAAATCTGGAGTGTTAACCAGCTCTCCTGTTGAAATATCTACTTAATATTTCTCTCCTTAATTGCTGCCTTTTACTACAGTGGCAATCTTAACTGTATATCACTTTTTCGCACTGGAGTGACAACCAGAAATGCTTGAGAAAAATAATACTCTATTTTCTTACTTCTCTGAGGGGGGCGAAAGGTCGCAGAAAGGGTCTCCCTTTTATACTCCTTGGGTCGCCTTCCTTTTTCACGCTCTACCTTCTATTTACAGGATTTATTTACAGTGTATTTTTCTCAAACTGAATAAAAAGTGAAATTTTCACGCTATAGTTCCGCTGCGCTTTGCTGCGCTGAACTGCGGTCTACTGCGGTCAGACTGCGCCTGGAATCCTTATTGTCCTTCCTCGCCTAAGCTATTTTAATGGTTAATTAGAATTTGTCTGCGCCGCATTTGCCGCAGTTCCCTATTTCAAATTCCCCATATTTCCCATTAAGTTCGCTATGACTCGGTCATACTGAATTCAAACCTCGCATTACTATGCGTGCGACTGTGCTGAGACCTTCAGCTGATTTATTCCAATTTTATTTAGTGACATTTTAGTTAAAATGAGACTGAAATGATAAATGAGTGAATTATTCAGGTTTAAAACTGAAAGAAAAAGTTGCTAGTAATCAAGAATTACTCAAACGAATGTGTTATAGCTCTCTACTTCATTAGAACATCGTTCCCTAAAATTCCCGCCATGGTCCGTCGTAGTTTAGTAGTTTTCGTGAATTTCGTTCATATTCCCTGATTCCCTTTTGTATTATCACATCCTAATCCTCCATATGTATTGTTCGTTGTTATAGTAGGTCGTCCTCGAAGATATCATATTTTTATGTATTTTATTTAGGGCTCTAGACCTCTTGAAGCTGTCTTCCCGCGTGTTTTCAGGTTTCTAACTTCATGTCCTTGTATCTCATTCATTTCTGGATGTTTTCTCACGTTCTTGGTATCATAAATTTTCATTTATTCCCACCTTTCCAATGGTACTAAGGTTGTGTCCTATTTCCCTGTATTCGTTGAGTTAGCAAAGTTTCGCGCGCACATTCGGTAATCACGTGCGTCGTTCCCATAGTTGTTCGTATGCGGGAGCCGTTTTCGTTTAGTTGTTCGGGATTTATGATATGCGCGGGTGTTTATTTCTTTCATATGGGCTTCTGTGATTTATTTCAGATTTTTCCCTCATGATCTAAGGTTGTTTTTGCACTTTTCGTGCTTTGTTTTGACCGGGCTCTTCCTTATTTGGACGGAAATTGGTCTTCGCGATCTGCCGAAGTGCGGATCTCGGTTCCGACGGCCGGTTCCCTGCGCATCGCCACCCTCACGTGTCATTACACATGATGCGGATTCCTATATTCCCGTCATGGGTATAACTTCACAACGGCTGGACCGTTTGGGCTGAGAATTTGCATAACTATAGTTTCCTATTTTTCATAATTTCCGTGTAAATTTCGTTGTATGTTTTAATTATGGATCCTACGCAATCATCGTCTTGTCCCTGAGCTCGGACTTTTGATGTCGCTATTCCCGTTATTGGATTTCTCATTAACGCATGATCCTTTTATTATGGAAATTTGGGAGGATTAAGAGTAGATCCTTTTCTTTCTAATGGGCTATCAAGCTTGTCTCGGTCGTTACTAGTTAATCTTCGCGCTTGCTTTTTAGACATTGTCCTCGTTTTGCAGGAGTTTTAGTCATATCTCCGTCGTTTATGGGTAGTTTCCCCTATAATTACTCTCATTGGTTCCGTTTGGGTGACATCTACATTTCCTATTATAAACACGACTTTGACTTTTGCATTAGTTCCTGAGGAATCTTTGTTCCGTGGTACTTCCATCCTTGCTATGTGTGCGGACGTGGGAAAGTAGTTTCCGTGGAGGTTCTCTGATTATTTTTATAGTCAAATCTTGGTCGATTGTCCTAATTCTTGGTTTAATATTTGCTATAAATTCCCCCGAGAATTCCGTCTCGTTGATGGTAAGCTTGAAGTATTTTTGTTATTTTTCTTTCTTTCGATTTATCGTGTATAGTCGTAATAATTCGTAAAAATTCGTAAAATTCGTTAAAATTCAGGTCCTTCTATGTTCTCATATCTACTTGTCGTATGAGGTTTTGTGATTTATCTGGCATATTTTCATAATGGGTTTCCATAGTGTGGCCGTTATTTCTCCTACAGCGCATACCACAAATCCCGAACAATTAAACAGAAACGGTGCCTGCACACGAACGACTACAGGAACGATGCACGTGATTACTGAATGTGTGTGCAAACTTTTGCTAACTCGACGAATACCAGGAAATAGAACACAACTTTAGTACCATTGGAAAGGTGGGAATAAATGAAAATTTATGATACCAAGAACGTGAAAAACCAGCCAGAAATGAATGAGATACAAGGACATGAAGTTAGAAACCTGAAAATGCACGGGAAGACAGCTTCAAGAGGTCCAGAGCCCTAAATAAAATACATAAAAATATGATATCTTCGAGGACGACCTACTATAACAACGAACAATACATATGGAGGATTAGGATATGATAATACAAAGGGGAATCAGGGAAGATGAATGAAATCCACGAAAACCACTAAACTACGATGGACCATGGCAGGAATTTTAGGGAACGATATTCTAATGAAGTGGAGAGCTATAATACATTTGTTTGAGTAATTCTTGACTACTAGCAACTTTTTCTTTTGGTTCTAAACCTGAATAATTCACTCATTTACCATTTCAAGTCTCATTTTAACTAAATGTTGCTGGATAAAAATGGAATAAATCAGCTGAAGGTCTCAGCGCAGCCGTACGCATAGTAATGCGAAGTTTGAATTCAGAAACACCGAGTCATAGCGATTTTAATGGTAAATATGAGGAATTTGAAATAGGAAATTGCGACAAATGCAGCGCAGTCAAGTTCTAATTAACCATTAAATAGCTTAGGCGAGGAAGGACAATAAGGATTCTAGGCACAGTCTGACCGCAGTAGAGCCACAGTTCAGCGCAGCAAAGCGCAGTAGAACTATAGCATGAAAATTTCATTTTTTATTCAGTTTGAGAAAAATACACTGTAAATAAATCCTGTAAATACGAGGTAGAGCGTGAAAAAGGAAGGCGACCCAAGGAGTATAAAAGGGAGACCCTTTCTGCGACTTTTCACCCCCCCTTAGAGAAGTAAGAAAATAGAGTATTATTTTTCTCAAGCATTTCTGGTTGTCACTCCAGTGCGAAAAAGTGATATACAGTTAAGATTGCCACTGTAGTAAAAGGCAGCAATCAAGGAGAGAAATATTAAGTAGATATTTCAACAGGAGAGCTGGTTAACACTCCAGATTTCAAAGTGTAAACACAAAACAGTTATTTTGCTACTGTTAAAACAAGCAATAAAATAAGACAAAAATAAAACAAACTCAAGGGACACTCCAGACACAATCTAAATCCATTAACTGAGTAGAATCTTTGAAACTTCACCAAGTAGAAGATTTAATTCAAGTTAAAATTCCAAATTAAACAACGCTACTGTTGGAACTGGGCAAGGGCAGACGATTCCAGAGGGGAAACGGAGACTTAGCAAGGAGGGACCTTGGCCTCAGTGACTCAAGCAGAGCGCTGTGCCATTGCTGTTTGTCCATTTGGTCCTTAATTTCATAGGAGGCGAGCAGGAAGTCTCTAGGGGGCATTTCAGGTCGATTTTAGACTAAGGTCTAAAACGAGTATGTACAGGCACCGATATATATAATGGGAGGGCGAAAGCACAAGGAAACAAAGGGGATCCGAATCAGAATGAAGGCGTCTGAATGGGAACAAAGGGAAGACCGAAGCGGAGCGGTACTGAAGGTCATAAGGCAGAACCTGTGGTACGTCCAAAAGGAGGTAAGGAGGGCAAGGCCCAGAGGGGCAGGAGGATGAGGGGAAGTGGGGATGATGACTAACTGGCTAGAATGGGAAGAAGCAGCAGTCCAAATAGGGATGAGGGGAAAACGCGAGGGATACATTACAAGCGGCGAAAGTGCTGAAGGTGATCCATGGAGCTTGGAGGTGTGGAGCTTACGGAGGTTATGGAGGCAGGGTTGAAAGTCCGAGGGATATTGGCAATGGTGTTTACGTAGTATGAGGTCACCAATGCAATGGACTAAGGCCGAGGTGGAGTCAAAGTCCGAGGTAGGAGCTATGATGGAGGCTCAGAGCAGGGGTACGAGCAGTGTCCGAGTATGAAGTACGGGACAGCGGCGGAAGGTCGTAACTTGGCAGGGGGTTGATGGAAGAGGGCCAGAGGGGAGAGAGAGGAAGGAGGAAGGAGGAAAGGTGTGGAGGAGAGGAAAGGTGTCAGGTCCGAGGGTGAGTATCGGAGCAGATGGGAGAAGAGTAGGAGGGTGACGGAAGGGTGGAGGTGTTGTGGGGAGGAAGCGGAGGAGTGGGAGGAGGAGTAGGAGGAGGGTGGCGAGAGGTGTGGTGTTCGGTCCGAGGTGAGTATCAGAGTGGACAGAGATAGGGTAGGAGAGGGACGGAGTGGAGGTGGCATGGGAGGTGAGAGGAGGTGTGGTGCCAGGACCGAAGGTGAATATCGGAACGGACAGCAATAGGGTAGGAGAGGGACAGGGGAGTGGAGGTGGCATGGGAGGTGAGAGGAGGTGTGGTGCCAGGACCAAAGGTGAATACCGGAATGGACAGCGATAGGGTAGGACTCCGGAGGTGGTGAAGAAGGAGGTCCGGGAGTCGGGTCGGGATCGGATATGCACAGATATGACAGCTACACAGAATTACACCTAGACAAATTAAGAAATTTCAATAAAGGAACAGCTCCACAGGGCTCGGTTTATCTGTAAGTCAACTCCCAGAAACTTTTAGACTAACCCATAAAAATAGAATTAGCCAAAACACTCGGATTGGTACTATATTTACAACAAATATTACTAGTACACTTCCCCATCCTAACTAAAGAACCAGGGAACAGCTTGGTGGTGGTCTCGTTTGAACCTCCCAACTGACCTTCCTTTGTTCTCTCCTTCATCACAACTCGGCGACCTCCAGCCTGCATCCCTCATCCCATGATGCCCCAGCTGCAGTCGTGTCATCCCTGTGATCGCGTCCGGCCTCGGGGCTGCGCCTGGTTCAGGTATGGAGGGTGGTCATGCAGCACTTGACCTCTGGGCCATTGTCTGCATGCCTGCACTCTGACCTCCGGGCTGCACTCCTCCGGGTATGCGGGGTCAGGGGTGTGGTAGCGCCGAGGTAGCGGCGATAGTGGAAGAGTCCCAGGGGATCCAGCAGGGTCTACACCCCGCTCCTGTTAGAACAGGTGGATTCAGATGACTCCGGAGTGGAATCGGAGACTTAGCGTGGAAGGACCTCAGCCTCAGCGACTCAGGCAGAGCACTGTGCCATTGCTGGTTGTCCTGGGGGTCCCTAATTTTGGATCTAGCAGAGGGAAAGTCTCTTGGGGGCATTTCAGGTCGATTTCGGACTGAGGTTACAAGTTACTAGGTACATTGTATATAAGGAGGGGTCCGGAATCAACAGGAACAAGGGTAGGACGAAAGGAGACAAAGGGAGATGGAAAGAGGAACAACACTGAGGGTCAAGGGTTTGACTCAATGGTGTTTCTCAAAGGAAGAATGAAGGGCCAAGGCCCAAGGAGGAAGGAAGGAGGATGGGAATGGCCAGCTGACTGAATAGAAAGGAAGCAGCAGCCCAAATAGGAATGAAGGAGTATAGCGGAATTGAATGGAGCAATGCAATAGTTGCAAGGTCCGGAGTAAGTCCGGAAAGTCCGAACTTGGAAGTTAAACTCCGGAATATTGGCAAAGGCAATTAAATGAAATGAGCTAACCAATACAATGGGTATACCCGGAGGTGGGGTCAAAGTCCGAGGTCGGAGCTAAGACCGGAGGTTCCGGAGACAGAGATGCAAACGGGATTCCAGAGTGGAGGTCTGGAGTCGGGAGCATAGGTGTTGCGTGCTCGTCTGGGAGGTGTCGAGGTTGAGGTCGGACCTGGAATGTTCCGGAGTCGGACCAAAGGTGGTGTCAGAGCCGGAGGTGGGATAACCTCTTGGAAGTCGGCAAGGAGAAGGTGATGGAAGGGAAGTAGGGCTCCGGAGTCAGTTTCGGAGTTCCCGGAGCCAGGAGCAGAGGTCAGGATTGTATGGATATGACAGCTCCCCACCCTCCCTCTAATGCCACTTCGCCCCAAAGTGGCTAAACCTCAAAAAACCCCCCCTCCCCCCTCCTCTGCGCATGGTGGTCCGTTGCCTGGGACACTGGGCTCCTCTTCAGGGGTGGATGGGGAGAATGTGGAAAGGGGAAAAAAATTTCAGGGTCAGTGGCAGGTGTGCAGTAAAGTTAGTCAGGCCCGGGACCGGGCCATGCGGGGTCACAAGTGAAAAACAACTCTCCTCCAAGTGCATCTTGCACACTGGGGAGTCCGGGTGTGTGGACCATGGGGTTACTTGATGTGGGCTGAGCACCACCCTCCCTCTGTACCGCATTCCCAAGCGGTCACAGCAGGGAACCTTGGGCTCCTTCATCAGCTCCTATCCTCCCCCTCTCATGTCCATCCTCCATCGAAATCCTAAGGTTATGTCAGAGACCAGATTCGAGACGAGGGAGTGTCTCCATAGCGGAGGGCTTCGGCCTCAGCGACTTCTGCCAAGAGCGCTGTGCCTAGTGACACGTCCGTGCCCTAACTTACTGACTGGCAATCAGAACCTAAGGGGGGTAACTCTAGTTGATTTTATTACTGGAGTGTAACCTATGTACAAGCAGGATATATATATGGTTACAGCGAAGACGGGTCTGCAATTGGCGGAGCCGAACGGAGCGGAGCTAACGGGGTTAAACATTAGCCGACTGAATATTACCAACGAGTCGGGTCGCGGGGTTAGCGGAAAGGCAGGCGATAACCCAGAAACGGAAAAGAGGGATGAGCCCGAAGGTGGGCTCTGCAGGGCAGGCGATTGTATTGCCCAGCGGAGGCGGGGGTGCGCTAGCGGACGTCGGAGCTGTCCGGAAGTCTTCGGGGCTCCGTACTTAGGGAGGCGTAGGCAATAAATTGAAATGAGGGGGTGGTGACCATCGAGGGGTACCGAGAGGATCGCGGAATATGGGAGCTCCAAGGTTAGTGAAGGAGGAGTGGAGTTAGACCGGAGGGAACGGAGGAACCGGAAGTCGATGGCCGGGGATGGATATGACAAGTCATATCCATCCCCGGTGTAGGAGAAATAATATTCAAAGAATAAAACAATGATCTATCAGAATAGTCAATGAACAGGTGACAAGTTCAGATGTTTAACAGATCTCATGATCTTTATGAGACTGGACAGACATTAGATCATTATAAATTATCTACACCCATGTAGTATGAGATTTAATCTACTACAATCATGCCTAGAACTTGGCATAGGTGTAATATTCAAAGAATATAACCCTACAACAAGAAAATAGCACATAGACGGCAGAATAAGAAGGAACATTGGGAAAGAAATGTGAATATCTCGGGAACCAGTAAACTTTTGACTGTAATCTTTTTACCATCTGAAAGGACCGTTTCTTAACTTTATCCACGGTTTTGTTTCATTCTAAAAGCTTCAAAACTGACGGAGATATCGCTCAAACGGCGAAACACCTTATAATTCATATATATTTATTTGCTAATTCTTACAAAAAGTAATGTGACTCAAGGGAAATATAATGGCGCCCGGAAGTCTGGCGGACCGAATACCATATGATAGAGTATTCCCCGGCGCGGGCGGACAGTTTTTGATCGCATCAGAAGAGGAGAAAATGCTAAAAAACCGGATCTTGTATATTTTCCCATGATTCATCAAAACTTTTTGATTTTAAGCTCAAATAAATCGGAACAAAGGAATGATTGATGATCTGGATCTCGGATCATAAGCATGAAGTAATTCAGAAGTCCGCGGATCAGTTAATTAATTGGGAAGGCTCTAGAACATTAGTAATGATGTGGCTTCACAAAAAGGGGTCAATTAGAGAACAGTCTAGAAAGTTCCTTTATAGCCGAGTCATTTCTAAAGATAACCGTTCGTAATTAAGGCGGTGTAGAGCATAGCTTCAGCGCTACAAGATCCCGCTAAGATCGGCCCAAAAGACAAAGAAATGAATTACTTATTGCTGAGTCATGTCCTAAGTCCATTATTAAGCTTACACAGCCCAAGCCCCTATATCATTCTAGAACTATCTATAATACAAATGTAGCACATGTAACTAGTGCGAGGCGTGGGAGTAGAGAGGCCTCTGAAAAGCATAAAAGGCCGCCGCTTCTGCCCCCTCTCAAACCTCAGGTAGAAATAAAAGTTTAATTCTCCTCACCAGTGGTTCGTTCGTTTGCTCCAAAAGATAAAAGCAAATATTAGTTGTTAGCTAATATAAAACTAACACGTCACTCTAAGCGTGAGTTAGGGTCAGTTAGACACAGCTGAACAAAAGTGTCATAGTGAGAATTAGTGAGAATTTGGTGGAGGGACTTCTTAATTGAATAATCTCTCAGCAATTTTTGGTTATCACACCACAGGAGAAAAGTGAGCGATCCTGAACCTGCTAGATAACTAGCACGCACTCTAAGCGATAGAAAGAGCAGTTTGGTTACTCCTGTATTGAGTAACATTTATTTTATTAGCAGTTTTCCTTCAGTAAATTATCAGGAAAATCACGTCCTACTGAAAAGTGGTAAATATAGGTGTAATATTGACTAGAAATCATAGTAAAGTCAATATAGAATTTTATCCATAGACGATCTATACGTCAGGTGAGATCGTTGGGGGTGTTTATTGTTGTTTAGACAGTGAACAATCATATATTTGGCAACCAAAACATGGTCAGTACGCAAATCAGCACAAACTCTAATATCGTTATTGGACGTAGGAAACTGGTTACATAAGGTGATCCAGCTCCGCTCCTTCAGATTGGTGGTCCTTACAGGGGTAGTGTAAATATCCACGTTGCCCCACACCGAAATTATTGTTAAATTTACATTCTTAAGTTACAATCATTCATTCACACAGACAAACACAAGAAGACTCGGATTCTGAGTCTCTAGTAAGCATACCTAGGATGAGTCCACCCAGGCCAATGCCCAGGAGACTATCCAAGGATGCACCAGCATTTGATGGATCTAGAATAGAAGACTTTTTGTTGGAATTTGAAGCGCTAGCAGCGAATGCTCGGCTGAATGACACTGAGAAGTGTAGATGGCTTCTTCAGTATTCACAAGGTCCTGCACGGGAAGTTGTTAAAGCTTTAACTGAAGAAGAATCTGAGAACTGGAATACAATTAAGGGAATGCTCCTGGATTTGTTCAAGTCCAAGGATTCTAAGAAGAGATATACAGCGCAATCTTTGGTAAATTTCAGTCATAGGAAGCGTGTCATGAACAGACGTGCAGAATTTGATGCATATCACAGATCATTTCTAGTTATTGCACAGTCTCTACAGAAACGTAATCTAATCACAGTTAAGGAAAGAGACCATAGGTTCTTCAAAGGATTACCAGCATCGTTACGAAATCTCATAAAGGAAGATCTGAAAGTTAACAGGATTTGGAAATATGATTGTCCTCCTGAACAGCAAGAGGTAATCAGAGTGGCTAGATTACTGTTAAAAGAAGACGCATATCAAGAGGAATATTTGGACGAGGAGGGAGATGATCCAGACTCGGGAGATGAGTATTATATGAGTAATGACAAAGAGGACGAGTCGGAACTTGAGTCAGAAATTTCGAGAAGGTTGGCCAGGATCAAGGCCAGTAAGGAAATAAAGACCAATCAAGAGAACAGATCGTCTAATCGAAGTAGAGATAAGGAAGAGAAGGAGAGCAGAGAAAGAATGTCACCAAAACCATCGGAAATTATGAAAGAAGAGGTTGAGAGTTTGACAGATCAGTTACGACAGCTGAAGATTGAGCTTGCTGATCTGAAAAACAAAGCTCCAACATATCCAGAATCTCGGCCTAGGAATTGCTGGATGTGTGGTTTGGAGAACACCCATAGAGGAGGACTCCGAGCATGTCCAGAAACTCTTGCCTTAATAAGAGCTGGATTAATCCGGTATAGCGGTGATGGGATTCTAATGCGTACGAATGGAATGGATATGCCCAATAAATCAGTTGAGGGTGGAATGGCTAAGTTGATCTGGAATAGCGAAAAGTCCAAGACAAAGGCTCCAGCCAACTCAGTTGCACACTTAGAGCTCGTAGAAAACGGGGAATCCTTGTTCAACATAGATGAAGTGATGGCAGTGGACGATAAACTTGAGGAAGTCAATGCATTTGAAGTAGTCAAATCGGACAAGACTATTAAGAAAAATAGGTACAATCCAGCCAACAGACCAAGTACTCCCTCAAGTAGTACAAGACCGAGGTTTAAGCCGGAAGTAGTGATTACATCACCGAAACCTAGAACTACTTCAGAAAAGTCAATGGAAGTGAGCCCCAATGGACCGACGGTATACAAGGGAAAGGAAAAGGCCCAAGATACACCAGTGAGTCAAGATGTAGAGATGGTAGATGGTCCTGTGAAGAAAGGAAAACCAGCGAAACAGTTCAAGTACACTACAGAAGTTCAAGAATCGGTTCGACTTGAAGAAGTCTTCGAGAAAATTATGCAACAACCAGTTAATCTAAGCGTGCGAGATGTAATTGGCTCATCAATAGGTTTGACGAAGAAGCTTCAAGAAGTCACCAAGTCGCATAGAAAACCATCTGGACCTGAAGAAAACGAAGTAGCACAAGAAATACGAAGGGTATCCTTTGAGGAATATGACAGTGATGAGAATGAAGTCTCAGAATATTATGAAGCAGACTATAATGAGGTTCCCAGGATGACATATAAAGCCTCGAGTGAAGGTGCAACGCCTCATCAGTTCATAGCTATGGCCTCAGGAAAGTTTACAGGATATGTCGGAGACGCTGAGACGGAAATGCTGATTGACACTGGAAGCGAGTTAAACATAATGTCTGCGGACCTGCAAAGGGATCTTAACCTCCCTATGGACACTACCATGTATCGGAATTTTCAGTTGAAAGGAATTAACGGAAGTCCGGTGGAACTAAAGGGGCTATGTCGAGAAGTGCCCATTAGGATAGGTGGTGCAAGATTTGATTATCATTTCTTCGTAACAGAAGAAAGGGTTATTGGATATAGACGAATGGTGTTAGGACAACCTTTCCTAAATCACCATGGAGTGGTTATAGAGTATAAACCGAAGGAGGGAATGGTTGCTCAAGCCTGGGTCGATGGAGACAAGACCAAGCCCTCAATAAGTGTTATTGTTGCAAAATTGAAAGACGGACGAAATTTACAGAATGCAGCAAGCAACTACTACAGATCAAACAGTGCATACTATGAAGAAACAACAGACGATTCGGAGGAAGAACCTAGTAATGGGATGAATCGGGAAGAAAGTTCCGAAATAATGCAAATAGCACCGAGGAACAAGAATAAAATCCCAGCTGTGCCTAAACTGGGAAACTCGATATACAAAGCATTAGAGATAGGATCCTCGGATCCATGGGAAGAGCCTCGTCATGAATTGCTAAACTATAGCCTAGAAAGTGAGAGAGGTAACGGACCACACATGTCTCTGATACGACAAGCATGGAATATATCAGGAAAAAGCCTCGAAAGCGACCTAGAGACTCATATACTGAACCTAGTAATGAACCAGGGATTATCATATGAAGAAGCCGAGGAGAAGATATCATGTCTTACAAAGGAAATTAATGGTGCACGGTACAAGAAAGTGGCAGACAAGAAGAAACCGGTGGCTGTCGGTGATCCGACTGCTCCAGTACCTCGGTATAAAGAGATTGTCCTTAATGACCTACCAAATTTGCCTCATGATCCACCATCAGGGCATAAGTTTCCTTATTCAGAAAAATTTACTCCAGAACGGGTAGTGAGTTTAATCAATACTATACCAAAAGGGTTTCTCCGATCAAGAGAAGTCGATCTGTTACTATATGTGGTGGGAATACACCAAAGTGCCTTTGCCTATTCAAGTAAAGAGCGAGGCGTGTTCAGTAGTGAATACTTTCCCGACTATGTGATACGTACAGTGGTGCACGAACCATGGCAGGAGAAACCGATTAGATTTCCGCTTAGCACAGAATCAGCAATTGTCAACATAATCAGAGAAAGGCAACAAGGCGGTGTGTATGAACCATCGCAATCAGCTTATCGATCAAGAATATTTGTAGTAGAAAAGAAAGATGGAACATACCGATTAGTGCATGATCTACAGAAGCTCAATAGTGTCACGATCAGGGATGCAGGTTTTCCACCTCGTGTTGATGACTTCGCACAAGAATTTGCGGGACATTCAATATATGGGATTGCCGATCTGTACTCTGGCTATGACGCTTGTACACTAGCCCCAGAAAGCAGGCACTTAACAGCTTTCCATGCCTTTAACTTAGGATCGCAACAGTTAACGTGTTTACCAATTCAGTTGTGGAATTCTGTCGAAGAACATATCACATAATAAAAGGAATGTCAGACCGAGTTGGGGTATTTGTAGATGACATCGCGTTGAAGGGGCCTCCCCAATTGTACAAGGGAGCCAGTATCCCAGAGAACTCAGAAATCCGAAAGTTTGTATGGGAATATGCTCATACGTTACACGAGTTACTTGCGAGAATTGAAATCAGTGGAGTAACCATATCAGGGAAAAAGTTTGTACTAGCGACACCCGAATTGGATCTAGTCAGAAGAACCGTATCCATAAAAGGTCAAAGAGTGAGTCACGGGACTCTTTCTAAGATTATGAAATGGAAATCATGTAGCAATGTTTCACAAGTGCGTGGTTTCCTAGGAACGGTTGGAGTTGCACGGAAATGGATCAGAAATTTTGCCTTAATTGCAAAGCCGTTAACTATGTATACAAGAAAAGGAGGACAGGAAGATTTCCAATGGACGGATGAAGCACAAGAAGCAATGGACACCTTGAAAGAAGCGGTACAGGAGTCTGGGGCAATCAAGCCATTAAATCTGGAATTAGCTAAAAAGATGTTACCAAAGGATCAACGGCCCTCGGACCTCGGACTGGTAACGCTAGCAGTTGATAGTGCACAGACAGGAGTTGGATGGGTATTATATCAAGTAATGGAAGATGACATAGAGTACTGTCAGGGCAATAGCCCCGAACCCCGAGTCACATGTAAACTAGATAGATATAGTCACGTGGACAAGCGGGAACCTCCGGGTAACCGCTTACACACCACCGTAAAATACATCATCTTGTATCACTTACGGCTTTGTGTGCTGAGCAACCCCAAAGACCTCACACTTTTTTAAGTGCATGAGGTGTGTTTTACAACACAACCCACAACTATAAAATCTCAACATCTGATTCGGAAGCGCTTATGGCGCCTAAACACGCCCGCAAGGGCAAGGTCGCATCTGCAGCGACGTTAAAAAGAAGCGAGCGGTTTATTAAGAAACCGCAATCTCCCATCATGGGAGATTCAAACCAAAAGCCGTCGTCAGATGACGACGAGGATCAACGCGATCCGGGAAAAACAACCACTTCAGGGCTGGTCCCTGAAGACTTTAGAAACTTACGTGGAGTAAGTGCGGGGCAAAATACCCCCAGAACTCCACAACAAACCGATCTAACCCAAGCTGGGGAAGATCCCTTACCTCCCCACGAGGTAATCGACTTGCGCGAAAAACGCGTAAGCGCCGAACGATCAGCCCAAAAAGCTGATCGGATAGAGCCGCAGGAAACCCCAGGGCCCCACTATCCCCTAGAGTTCCCAATCACGTCCCCAAGTCAAGCCCTAAAGGCAGACAAAGGAAAACAAAGGGAAGAAACCCCGCGTCGGCTATCCGAAAAACTACTGGACTTGTTCCAGGTTCCGTCCGAATGGAGGACGGAAAGTGAAGATCAACTTCTTCTCAGGCTGAAAGCCCGAGAAGGCGCGAAAATACGCCCTGAGAGCAGGATCTCTCAGAGCGCGGAAGCTCCAAAAGAGCCTCTGCTGTTTACACCCCCACGCACCATGCCAGAAAAGGCAAGGTCGCCAACTTCGGAGGAGGTCTCCGAGATAATGAGGAGGAGGCGAACTGAAATGAGGGAGTTCGCTGAGGAAGCCTTACGTAAAAATAAGGAGAAACCAGCGAACAGACCCCTCTATGAAAGGGAAGCACCCTCCGCAACGGCCTCGCCAAAACAAAGCGAGCGTGGAGTGTTCACTCCAAGAACCCATTCTGGAACTCCCAGAAGCGGAAATGTCAACTGGGGAGAGTCACTGCTCGCCCAACCAAACTTCCTCCTGGAAAACCAGGAATCGCGCATAATAAACGCGATAAACTCGATCCAGAAAAAGATCGAGGAAACGAACCATAATAGCACGGCTCGTCTAGAGATAACTCTAGAAAGAATGGCCAACGCAATCGACGCGTTGACAGAAAAAATCAGCGAACAAACAGATTTGCTGAAGGAAATAAACTCCTCACAAAAAAGTGAGGAAACAAATAAACACCCCTGGACCACGGTCCAGGACATAAATAGAACTCGTGAAAAATTCACGAAAAGAACCACCAGTGAAAGCACACTGGAATATCACCAGCGACTCAACAGAGACGCTAAGGAGATCCTTCTCCCAAGGATAGGAGAAGATGATGCCGAGAGAAGACATCGTTCAGAGATCAGAAGGAGAATTGGCACGTACCAAAGGTTCGGCCAAACATCCAATTATGACGGACCTCTCGAACAGAGAGGTAACGCATTCATACCCTCTCAAAACAATGAGAGAATACAAATACAACTTCAGGCGAATTCGCCTGAAACCAAAGAAATGCTGCGAGAAAGATTCCCCCCAGCAAAAACCCCCCCAAAGGAGAGATCTCCATTGGACAGCGACCCCGCGAAGGCAGGGGAGCAAGAAGAGTACCTGGAGAAATGGTACGAAAAGGCCATAAGAATGGCCGAAGTGAGAATACTCACTCCCTACCCAGAAGGAGTGAAGCCAGAAGCCCTAAAGAATGGGCCGGCATTCCCTGACAAGAAATGGTCAGGGGAGAACGACATGGAATCGTTCTGGCAGTGGTTCACAGAACTACTGGGATTCCTCGCCTCGCGAGGATGCAAAGGTCCCCAATTCGACGAAGTCCACCTGGACTGCTTGATTCGTGGATTAGGGGGACCCGCATTTGACCTCGGAATTAGACTCCGAGACGAAACTCTCCTCAGAGGAGACGAGGGCATGTTCCTCGAGGTTCTCAACATATTGATGAGAACCTTCATCAAAGCCTCCGCCGCGTTGAACGCGACAAAGAAATACCGCAACGTCAAATACGAAGCGGAAAAAGGCCTAAAACAGTTCTACTTAGAACTGTCAAAAGCAGCGTCCCAAATGGTGACGCCGCCAGACCAGGCGTCCTTTAACGCCAGGTTCTTAAACTACATTCCCCTCGAATGGAAGAGGGAAATGATTGCTCATGATAGAATCAGAGCAGACTTCTCCTCAAACGAGGAGATGTTAAAAGCAATATCTCGTGTAGACGAGATAATTGACGGGCTGAAGATGTCCTCAGCCTACAAATCAGGGTACTATACCCGAACAACCACCACGGCAACAACGAGCCGCGGCAAAGCCCTCCCGTCAGGAAAGAAAGCGGAAGAGCTGAAACCCAGATGGAAAGAGGATACATCCTCGAAAAACTCGAGGAAAACTGACCAAAAGTCAGTTCCAATTTGCGGCAAATGCGGCAAAATAGGGCAAACGAAAGATTGCCCAAGACACAATATAACGAGCGATGAAAAACCAAGGCGTATAGCTGCCATGGAAATCGCGAACTCAACAGATGAAGAGTCAAAAAGCTCATCGGATGAGAAACCAGAGAACAACTCTGGTAACTCCGAAGCATCAAGCTTCGAAGTGGAGGACCCATACGAAGGACCTCAATACTCACCTGACTCAGAGGGTGAGGAAGTCAATGTTGGGACCATAAGAATGGGCCCAATGTCAGTCGTCGACCACGATGACATAAATTATAAAATCAAACTGGCTGTAGCACACCAGTTAGAAAACACGGCAGACGAAAAAGTCGCCGAAGCCTTGGTGGAAGCACCAAGAAAAGACGCCTTGGGGAAATACACCAAAGTACCCAAGGAAAACAAGGACAAAGGGAAGAAGGACCAAAAGTCCATCGAAACCCAGTCCCCTTTATTTGATGCGAAATTCCGCATCTCAAAAGACGCGGGAAAATACCCCGTAAACAGACCGCTCTCAACAAAGAGAACGCTAACGGCTCACATAAAAATAGCAGGCATAAAAGCCTATGCGCTATTCGATAGTGGAGCCGAAACGGACGCTTTATCGCCGGACTTTGTCCGCGCGGTCCACATCCCAATCCTTCAACTGGAGAACCCAGTCGTCCTCCAAATGGGGACGAAAGGAACAAGATCACAGATCCTGTTCGGAACTAACGTGGACGTTGAGATCAACGGCCACGTAGAAAAACACTACTTCGATGTAATTAACATCGACAGGTACGACGCCATCTTCGGCGCCCCCTGGTTAAACAAAAACCAGGTAAGCTTAGACTTCCGGTCCCACAAAGTGAGAACGGCGAACAAGGGCAACATAGACACCCTTGGAATAAGCGAAGACCGTGTGACGAGATCACACGGAGGGAAAACTCGAGCAAGAGCCCGAGAACAACCAAAAAAGAAGCCCCCCTGACAGGGAGGCGGGACTGAAACACACCTCAGGGTAATCACAAGAAAATACCCTGAAGGTTGGCCCAATCCTAGTCCGGAAGGACTAGAACTTCCAGACGTACCACACCTGGAAGGTCTCTCCATGAACAACCCCGAGTTCGAAATACTCAGGGAGTGGTGGAGAGAAAAATTTGAAACCGTAATGGCGCCAGCGCCATTAGAAATGCCTCCCCTGAGGGAAGTGAACCATCGAATCCCGTTGAAGGATCCGAACAAGAAATTTCGGGAAAACACCCCGAGATGTCCCGCAGCACTGCAGGAAGCACTAGCGACCAAAATAGATCGCTATGTAAAAGCAGGATGGTGGTATCCCGCGAACAGCAAGCGAGCATGCCCGCTACTGTGCATCCGCAAAGCAGATGGATCTTTGCGCACGGTAATAGACGCGAGGAACCGTAACTCAAACACGATCCTCGACGTCACACCAATGCCAGACATGCGACTGATCCAGGAATCAGTTGCCAGAGCAACATACCGATCAAAGATCGATATGTCGGACGCGTACGAACAAATACGCGTGGATCCAGATGACGTCCATAGGACGACATTCTCCACGCCCCACGGGACGTATAACTCGAACACGATGCAGCAAGGAGACTGCAACGCTCCCTGCACCTTCCAGCGCGCACTGACCTGGGAACTACGAGGAGAAGTAGGCAGACGCCTACACGTCTGGTTCGACGATATATTCACCAGCACAAGCTCGGTGGAAAACCACAATAAAGCACTATTGTGGTTATTCACTCGCCTAAAAGGGGCGAAATTCTACATAAGCCGGAAAAAATTCCAGCCATTTGCCCCAATCCTAGACGTTCTAGGAAGCCGAGTGGACGAACAGGGCATCCACGCTCAAGCGGATAAAATGGAAAAAATCCGCAACTGGCGAGAGCCAGCAGACCACACAGGAGTCCTAAGATTCCTGGGAATGGTAGAATATCTATCGATATTCATGCCAAACGTCAGCGGTTACACAGGACCACTGCAAACAATCTGCTCAAACAAGCAGACATTCAGGTGGACACCACTCCACCAGAAATGCTTCGACGAAATCAAACGTCTAGCATGTAGGGCTCCGATCCTGAAGCCCGTCCAGTGGAACCCACCGGAAAGCCTCTCAGAAGAAGAGAGGACCAAACTCCACGTCTGGGTCATAACAGACGCATGCCCAGCAGGCATGGGTGCATTAATTGGACAAGGCGAAAGGTGGCAGACTTGCCGCCCGGCCGCATTCATGTCCAAAAAGTTCACCAACACACAACGTAGGTACTTCGCCTACGAGCTCGAGGCACTGGGTGTCCTCGAAGCGCTCATGAGATGGCAAGACGACCTCATGGGAGGCCGTGAATTCACAGTAATCACGGACCACAAAGCTTTGGAATATTTCAAAGCGAAAAACCACAACTCAGGAAGACACCTGAGATGGCAAGCCTTTTTCGCAAGCTTTAATTGCGAAATAAAATACGTGGAAGGCCACAAAAACAAAGTGGCAGATGCACTCTCAAGATACTACGACTCGTCAACGGACGAGGATCTGCATTTCGACGACTATGTGTCGGCGGACATCCACCTGGACAAAAATGCAGAAGATATCATTCCCGACAGAATCGAGGAATACGAAGAACTGCTACTAAGCAGTACCCTGAGTAAAAACTCAGAGAAAAAGAGACTCGCAGCGATACGCGCGAAAAACACCCTAGAGGAAGCTCTAGGGGGGAGCGATAACCTAGAGGAAACTCTAGGGGGGAGCGCCCAAAATCTGGAAGAAATCATAACTCCAGAAAAGAACCTTCGAAAACAATTCGAAGAAAAAGACCTCATTGAGGCAATAAAATCTGGATACTTGAAAAGCCAGATCCACCGGGAAATCCTAGAGAACCCGGGGAATTTCCAAAACTTCTCCGTAAAAGACGGACTGATAACCCGACTTGGAGAAGGAGGAACGACCCAGATAGTAGTCCCGAAAGGAAACTACGAAAGGAAGTCCATTCGGGGAATAATCCTCGAGAGCATCCACGAAACACTTGGACATCTAGGATCCAAGAAAACAGTGGAAACCCTCCGTCGACACTTCTGGTGGAAGTCGATGAGAAAAGACACCCACAAGTTCTGCAGGTCTTGCGGAACTTGCCAAACAACCAAGAAAAGCACCAGGAGAAATCCCGGAATGCTTCACCCACTCCCGACCCCCGAGGCACCATGGTCATCAATAGCCATGGACTTCACAGGTCCATTCCCAACAAGCTTGGGATATGATTACCTCTGGGTAATCATCTGTAGGTTGACGTCCAACGTCCACCTAATTCCAATAAAAACAACAACGAACGCACTAGAACTAGCATTCGTATTTCTTCGTGAAGTTGTAAGACTCCACGGTCTACCACACTCGATCATATCAGATCGAGACTCGAAATTCACGTCAAAATTTTGGCGCGAACTACACTGAATACTCGGTATACAGTTGAAATTCACAACTGCATTCCACCCGCAAGGCGACGGCCAAGCGGAAAGAATGATACAAAAAGTAGTACAAATACTACGCGCGATGGTTAGACCAGACCAACGCGACTGGGCAGCGAAACTGTCGATGGCGGAATTCGCGATCAATGCGAGCTCGAACACATCGACAGGATTTGCCCCGTTCGAATTAATCTACGGCCATATGCCAAAAATGTGCCTAACAGCACCACTCTCGGACTACCCGGGAATAAACGACTTTGCTCAAAAAGCGAAGGAAAACCTCATGGCAGCACACGACGCGATAATACATAATCGCGCTGCTCAAACAATCCAGGCGAATAAGAAAAGACGCCCGGACCCGCCTTTGAAAAAAGGCGAGCTCGCATACTTATCCACAGATAAGCTGAACCTACCCAAAGGCAGGGCAGGAAAACTAAAGCCCCTATACATAGGGCCTTATGAAATCCTGGAAACATTTCCAGAAACGTCCAACTACGTCCTCAAGTTGCCACCACAACTTGAACAACGCGGAATCCACCCAAGATTCCATGTATCCCGGCTAGCACCTCACGAGCCGAATGACCAGGAAACCTTCCCAAATAGGGAAGTAAACATATTCTACGATTTCGGGGAAGACCCTGATCGCGAAGCAGTAGTTCGCGAAATCCTAAACCACGCGTGGGTTCTCAACGAACTCTGGTTTAAGGTTAAATGGGAACTAGGGGACACCACATGGGAACCCCTAGGAAATTGCGACGACCTCGTCCACCTGGACGAGTACCTCACCTTACAAAATGTAAGGGAACCAGAAAAACTCCCTATCAAAGAAGACAGGGAACTCTCGGCATTATTACGCCCCCAAAAACGGAGGCGGAAGAAGTAAAGCCGAGGGACGATGGCCCACAGCCAAGAGCGTGGGAAAGTTCTGGGCGAGTAACTCGCCCGGACAGCCACACCATGTACAAGAAATCACATGGGCTAGGCAAGCAACTCGCCTAGACCACGTGAACCACAGGCTCACGTGCAAAAGAACACACAACCGCGGCGAATCCCACGCACACAAGAACGAAGACCCATCCCACCGCCACGAGTAACATAACGACGAGATGTCGTTCTCTGGGGGAGGCAACCCTCGGTTCGATCCAAACAAACCGCCGGATATCGAAATACGACAACCCGGGGAGCAAGGCTCCCCGGAACAACAACAACACCAGGCGCAGATAAGCGCCATGGATTACACGACGCACGCAGCACAAATGAGTGCTGCGAACCATCAACCATCCGCGTTGCCAACAGGCATCGCACACCCCCAGCCTCCCCAAAGAGGCTTCCAACCATACGCGGTGCAAACTGCACCGATGGCGCAACAAGCGCCATTCCAGGGGCAGCATTTGCTGCTGCAGCCCCAGGCATACTCCCCAGGGAACTTCCCTGGCCAGATCAACCCCTGGTTTAGCCAATTCGGCCCAGGTCCAACAACGCCCCAGCCAAATGCAGGCTGGGAATCAGCCATCGCGTCAGCGGTAGCTGCTCAGACAGGTCAACTCCGTGAGGAGCTGAAAGAAATGAAGTCCCTCGTAGGAGGGAGACGAGGGAGCGACAGCGGCTCCTCGTCCAGACCGTCCAAGCGGGCACGGTCTAATAACTCGAGGGCGTCAGAAGACGCCTGCGACCATTGCACCCACTGGAGGCGCGAATACAATAGAGCACGAAGAGATGCTGAGGGCATCTTTGACTCTCTGAAAGACGCAGAGAGAGAAGTCGATCTCCAAAAAAGGGAGATCGAATTACTGAAACGCGAGCTCAGAGAGGCACGCGCACTGGCAGACCTCGCTGCCAAACCCATCATGACGGGGGCCTCCCAGGTCAGGGGGAGGGGATACGGTTCCGGGCCTCATGAGGCGCGACCCCAAATGGGGACTAGCGCATCAAGGGGTGGGGCACCGACTATCCCGCCACCCCATGGGCAGGCGACCCTGCCCGGGTTGCATAAAGGCCCGCCCTCAGAGGGGCAAACCCATGTCGAGGGGAAGAGGGAGAGTGGTAGGCAACCGACGGCAGACCCTAAAACGGGGACCACTGCCAGAGGCGGCGGGCCACTGAGTACCTCAGCACCCTATGGGCAAGCCACCCTGCAGGGAAGTGTCCACATGCTATACGAGACCGCCGAACTCAACGAGTTCGGCAAAGTCGAAGCTCCAGTCGACATAACAATCGACCCCAACTTCCCCATGAGGAGAATAGTGGGGTCAGAAGCGGCGCATGACGCCGCATACGCTTGGTGGACAAGCGTGAGTGGGAAAGAATTCGTACACTGGTACGAACAGGCTGAAGCCGCCTTCAAAAGCGGCAAGGTACACAGAACCCTTCGCGAAAAAGCGAAGGAAACCGAGAAATACTTCTTGGGACTCCCGAGCATCGCAAGACTCGCGGAGGAATATAATTCCCCGGAGAACAAGGGAAAAATCTCCTGGGAAAGTCTAGGCAAAGCTGCCTACTTAAAGTCCCAGTTCAAACCACTCAGGACTCCTGAGGAACGTGCCGCAAAAACGGCGGAGCGGGAAGCGAAAGCTTCCAAATACCGGGAAAGAGACGCAAGTCTCCGAGCTGGACAACCAGCCCAACGACCATCCTTCCCCACGGGAAGAACGGTAAACCTACCGTACTCTACACCTGAGCCAAGCAGCTCAGGAACACAACAACCCGCTCCCACCCAGGGAGCACCCACTTCGTCGAGCCCACAGCCCGACAATGTAGCCCAGGCTACGTCATCGCATCCGACGCAGCAATCGGATGTCCAGATGAACAACCCGGAGGAAAACCCTCCTCCGGGGCAATGAATCCACCCTTGAGAGAAGGGAGAGTGACACGGTAATACGCCATCGAGGCGCCCGTGAAAACACCCCCCCCAACTCGAGGCCCCGCACACAATACTGTATGCGAGGAACCGCAAGTAACAATTGCGGAAATCTCCACTCCGCCAAAAGACCCACACCCACCACCGCTCGTGTGTAAACACCACTTACACACGAACCCTCACAGAACAAGTGAGGAACACCAAAGAAATACAACCTTTGGGTCGAAATCCATTTTCGACAAACTCCACCACTTCTTTCTTCTCTCCCTGCGATACCAATGTATCGCCGTTCACTTCAAAGTAACGGCCCACACTCATTCAAACCCCTTCTCTTCCTTTCACCAACATGTACAAAATCGCCCACTTTAAAGTGGCGACAACAGAAACACTCATTGATAATTCCAAACTCAATGTAAACCAACTATCAAAATTCTGTTTTTATTCACCATCAACTTTGTATGCGTCGCATATGCAACGCAAGGGGGGAGAATGTCAGGGCAATAGCCCCGAACCCCGAGTCACATGTAAACTAGATAGATATAGTCACGTGGACAAGCGGGAACCTCCGGGTAACCGCTTACACACCACCGTAAAATACATCATCTTGTATCACTTACGGCTTTGTGTGCTGAGCAACCCCAAAGACCTCACAAGTACCCAATTGAGTTTGGATCACGGACGTTTAGTGAAGTGGAAGCAAGATATTCGCAACCAAAATTGGAGTTATATGGAGTGTTCAGGGCAGTAAAAGCTTGTCGGCGCTATCTTTGGGGCTATCATTTTAGGATCAAAGTAGATGCTAGATCGCTTATACAAATGGTCAATAATCCTGACTTGCCCAATGCACCGATGACACGTTGGGTTACATATTTACAACACTTCAGCTTCGAAATGGAACATGTTCCTGCCACGAGACACAGAGCTCCAGATGGATTGTCCCGAAGAGAACCAGGTGAGGATGATTCAGAAGAATCAGAACCGGAAATGGACTATGAAGATCCATTCAAATTTGCTAGAAGTGCACAGGAAGGAATATATGAGTATATAAAATCAGACAATTCATCGGTGGAGTTAGAAAGCTCCGACGAAGGAATAAACTCCGAGGACGAAGTAGAACCAGAAACTAGGACTTCCTGGGTAATTGAGAAGTTGAGTAGAATAGACAATAGGATTGAACAGTGTGCCCCAATGGAGGTGAAGTGGAGATACCCAAAGGCAGCGGAACAAGAATTCGAAAGGGATTTAACTTGGGTAGGAATTCTGGAAACGTTAACTGCGGAAATCATTCCGGAAGAGGCGGAAAAATCGCCATTACCAATTCCAGTAGACCTCAGACAAGAGGAGGGATATTTCAAACCAATCGAAGAATACCTAAGTAGCATGAAGTTACCAACAGATTTGAAAGAGAGACGGAAAATCTTAGCCCAAGCAAGAAGATTTTATTGGGGAGATGGAAGGTTGTGGAGGCGAAATGGTGTGTCCGGGTAGTGGTGGGATAACGTGGGGGACCAGGTGGGTAGTCTCTAGCGGGTCATCGTTCTTGCGTCTGCAGTTACGAGGCTGGCAGCAGGTGGGTGACCCCGTTTCCAGAGTGCCTTTTGGCTGGTACGTCGGTAGCAGTCGGGCGACTATGTCTCCTTAGCACGTTCAGCAAGGTGTCTGGGAAGCGGTGGGATGACCCTCAACTCAACCTCACAGATTGGAACACAATCTGTGGGACAGTGTTGCAAGGGGCTGGGATAGGGAATGGGAATGTGGCTGTGTTGCAGGTAACGAGTGTGTAATGGTCTGGGGGAAGTGATGACGTGGCACAGCTGCCACTCGAAAACTGCATGGCCACATGCAGGTGCATGGCCCATGCCCAGCTCCGACTCAGTCCGGGCTCTCGCGGCCCATGCAGGACATCCTAGGTGGGCAGGGGCGATTGTTGAAGCTTCCTTCTGCTGTCAGGGGACGTCTCACAGGTCCCCATGACCCCCCCATGGCCCACAACCTAAAGGGACACAGCCCTGTCCAGGGCACACTGCTGTGGGTAAGAAGGTGATATAAATGAAGGGCAAGTATGTACAACTTGCCTACTGTGGGTAAGAAGATGAGAAGGAAGCTAACTTCCCATCTTCCCACAGTGGCCACAATATCAGCAAAACTTCCAGGGATACCCAGAAGTCACATGAAGGGGTAGGAACCGGGCCTGGAGCATGCAGTGCGCGGAGTGTGCACACATGTGGGAAGTGTGGTGGGTGGAAGCGGGTCCGGACATGGGTCCGGGTCCAGGCTAGTCAGGGTGTGTGCCCTGACAAAAAGGTGAGAAGAAGGTTACTTCTTCGGTTCCCACTTCAGGTACATTTATGTACATGCGGCTTGAGTCACATGATGAGTGCCACGTCATCCTCGGAGACAGCTGCAGCCATCTGGGTGTCCCCATGGGGGATCCCGAGAGCATCTGCTGCATGTGCTGGGCACAGTGGGAAGCCATCCGGGGTGTCTGGGCCAGATGGGTCAATAGTACATTGATACAAAGGAAAGTGGTCCATGTAGATAGAAGGAATAAAGAATGATGAGAAGAATAAAGAAAAGAAAAGAAAGAGAGAAAAGAAAGAAGGGAAGAGGGAGGAGGGAGGAAGGAGAGGGATGGGCAGCGGGGCAGCAGTGAGGTATGGCCAGGTGGGTCCGGGTGGACCCGGGTCAGGTGGGTGTGCCCTGACAGGGAAGCCCCCTTTGCAGAAGGAGGGACTCAGACCAGAACAGGGGGGTACTCTAGTTGATTTCAGACTGAGGTCCCCGAAAGTATTTACAGGATATAAATAGGCAGGAGGAAAACAAAGAAGGGCTAGTCAGTCCAGTGCAGTCCAGCGTGGAAATGAGTGGGGATTGTCAAACTGAATAAAGACAAGGGCCCAGGAAATGGGGGGCAATGAACTAAAGCAAAAGCGGATCAAGTACCAATATTGACAGGTAATAAGAAGTGCATCAGCACATGGATCAAGAGCCAATATTGGCAAGTTAAGTGAATGAATAGATGAACAATATAGGCACTCGGCAAGGAATGAATGGTATGCTGCTGAGTGACAAAAATAGCCAGAGGGGAAAAGTGGAGGTCAGTGTGCGGCGCCGATACAAGTCTGCAAATAAGCGGGGTTGGTGTGGCACCGACACAAGTCTGCAAAATGGGATGCAGGAATCAGTGTGGCACTGATAAGTCCACAACAAAGGGTGGTCCATCAGTGCTGTCACATATGAGGACAGCATGATAGCCAGCAAAGGTATGGAGGGGAGTGTTGACCTGACTGCAGGGTGTGGAGGTCAACCAGGAGTGGCAGAGGTGCAGAGGGTGCAGAGGTGGGCAGAGGTCCGGATGTGGAAGATGCGCAGAATATGGAAGATGCAAAATATGCAGAGGATGCGGGGCAGGGATGTGAGACCTATAAGCCTAGTGTCATATCCCGGAATCCCAACCCCACACTCTCCCACCTCACCACACCTTCCTAACAACCTCACCATCCCCTACACCATACCTCCCCACTTCCCAACGTCACCTTCCTTCCCAACTGTCTCAGCTCTGGCCTGGATTTCAGCACACTTGCCCTTGGCCACTCCCATCCCAGAAGCTCGGTCCTGAGTCAGAACATTCGGAGCCTCCAGGTTTGCTCCAACCTCCCAATGGATCTCCGACATCTTGTGACTTACCTTTAAACCACTCCTGCTCCCATTTCATTTAGTGGAGTCACCCAACATCCTTTGGATATGTAACTCCAGCTTCAGAGCTAACCGCATCCTCCTTTGATCCTGCTCACGTCTCATAAATTAGTCACCTCCCATTTATATTATGACTGTTGTCTTCTTTCCATTCAGTCATCTAACTTCCCCTTACCCATTTCTCATCCCCATTTATCCTCCGGCCTTCTACTCTGCCCTCCTCAACCTGACACCTTGATTCCCCGTTAAGGATATCGTTCGGGACCTTTCAGTGTTTGTCAGTATCACTCGGACTTTGACTAAAGTCCTTCTCCTCCCCCCTCTATATATACCTGTAGATTAGAACCTGTTGTACCTCAGTTCTAATCTTGACTAAAAGTTACCCCAAGTCCCTCCATGAGTGAATCCCAACCTCCTCCTACAAGATACTGTACTGGCACGACCAACAACCTCTTCCCATGGCCTCCGGGAGTTACCGGAGCCATAAATCAATTCAATTTTGTTGATTTTTAATTCAATCCAAGACCTTCGCGTGACGTGTGACAGGTTGTTGGTCATGTTAGTACAGTACCTCAGACACATGAAATAAAAGGACTAACTGAGACATAACGGAGGCACAGCACTCCCTCCAAGTCACTGAGGCCACATCCTTCTTAGAGCCTCTTGTACCACCCAGCAGACTCAGGCTTCCTGGAGAAGCTTCGGTTCACTACCGGAGCTCTCAGATTCCCTCTAGTTGAGCCCCACCTGCATTCGGACTCATGCACATTATCTTTGTTAGGGGATTTTGACACCTAGGAGGAACCAGAGGGACTGGAAGCCGGGAGCACCAAAGGCTTGGGGACTGGAAGTGAAGTTGGAATGCCAGCAGGGTCCAGGGTCTGATTGTTGGCAAAGTCTCACTTGATAGGGCAGGGGGCCAGACATCAGATTGAGGGCTGGTTGGATCGGGTTTTGGGATGGTAGATTTGCCTATCGGCATTGATTCGCTGCTGACAGAGCCCCAGGGTTTGTCAGTCATGACACTTACATGCAGCTTGTGGTTGGCATGGTGGTTGTTCAGGTGTAATAACCCAATTTGTATGCTGAAGACATCTTCAGCCCATCAATTATCTTGTCCACTTGAAATATTGCTCTTATCATCCCTGTTAGAGACCGGAAGTGAGACGAAGGAGATGTCTCCATGGTGGAGGGCTTCAGCCTCAGCGACTCAGACCAGGGGCGCTGTGCCTAGTTACATGTCTGTGCCCTAATTTACTTACTGGCAGCGAGAACTAAAAAGGGGGATCAACTCTAGTCGATTTTATCACTGGGGTGTAGCCTATCTACAGGTTGTGTATATATAGTTACAGCGAGGGCAGGCCTGTGAATGGTGGGACGGAGTGGAGTGGAGCTAACAGGGTTAAACATTAGCCAACTGAATATTACCGATGAGTCGGGTTACAGGGTTAGCAGAATGGCGGGCTATAACCCATAAATGGAAGAGAGGGACAGGCCCAAAGGTAGACTTGCAGGGCAAGCAAGTGAATTGCCCAGCGGGGGTGGGAGTGTGCTAGTGGACATCAGAGCTGTCCGGAGGCCTTCAGGGTTCCGTACTTAGGGAGGCATAGGTAATATATTGAATTGGAGGGGTGATGACCATTGAGTCGGAGGTGATTGCGGAATCCAGAGGCTCCAAGGTTAGTGACGAAGGACCAGAGGGGATCCGGAGGACCAGAGGTGGATGAGGATGATGGCTGTGGGTGGATATGACAATCTCCTTGTTTGAGAAGTCTGATCATTTCCCTCTTCCATTCGAGGGGAATGTTGTTTAGGAACCTGGCATTGAAGGATGCCTGGTCTGGCAGCGTCACCATTTGGGATGCTGCTTTTGACAGTTCTAAGTAGAACTGTTTTAAACCTTTGCCCACCTCATATTTTACATTGTGGTACTTCTTTGTTGCGTTTAGCACGGCAGATGCTTTTATGAAAGTTCTCATCAGTATGTTGAGAACTTTGAGGAACATGCCCTTGTCTCCTCTGAGGAGAGTTTCATCTCGGAGTCTTATTCCGAGGTCAAATTCAGGTCCCCCTAGTCCGCAAATTAAGCAGTCCAAATGGACTTCATCGAACTGAGGGCCTTTGCATCCTCACAAGGCGAGGAATCCTAGTAGTTCTGTGAACCACTGCCAGAATGACTCCATGTCATTCTCCCCTGACCATTTCTTGTCAGGGAAAGTATCAGAGACTGGATGTGGGACAAAGGAGACATCCCCATGGCAGAGGGCTTTGGCCTCAGTGACTTAGACCAAGAGCGCTGTGCCTAGTTACACATCCATGCCCTAATTTACCAGCTGACAAGGAATTCTAGAAGAGGGGAAACTCTAGTCGATTTTATCTAAGGTGTAACCTATCTACAAGTTATGTATATATATATAGTTACATAGAGGGCAGGCCCATGAATGGCGGGACCAAGCGGAGCAGAGCTAACGGAGTTATAGGTTAGCTGACTGAATATTACTGATGAGTCAGGTTACGGGGTTAGCAGAGTGATGGGCTATAACCCAGGAATGGAAAGGAGGGATTGGCCTGAAGGTGGACTTGCAGGGCAGGCAACTAAATTGCCCAGCAGAGGCGGGGGTGTGCTAGCGGATGTCAGAGCTGTCTGGAGGCCTTTGGGGCTCTGTACTTAGGGAGGTGTAGGTAATATATTGAATTGAGGGGGTGATGACCATCGGGGGTGTCAGAGGGGATTGCGGAATACAGAGGCTCCAAGGTCAGTGATGAAGGAGCAGAGGTAATCCGGAAGGACCGGAGGTGGTGGAGGGTGATGGCTGTGGATGGATATGACAGTATCCCCTTCTTAGGCCTGAACCCTTGAAGGCCCAGAATTAGTAAGGTGAGGGGAGCTGTACTTACAGAAAAAATGAAAGTGGAAAGGAGGAGTGGAGAGGAAGGAGAAATGGGAGAGGGGTCAAGATTCCTAAGGAGCTTCAGGTCCAGGCTTGTCTGGGTACCAAGAGTGGAATGCCTCAATGAGGTTGGAGGCATGATTGAGTTCACTGGCAAGGAGCCATTGCATCTCCTCATCAGTCCCTTCATAACCTAACCACTTGACCAAGTAGAGCAACTTGTTGCATCTACATTGGTCGATCTTGGAGTTGAGGATCTCCTTGATCTCAAACTCCATTTCACCTTTGATTTCTATTGGAGGTGGAGGTGGTTGGTGGCAGTTTGGGATGACATTTGGGATGGAGGGTTTGATCTGCGAGACATGGAATACCGGGTGGATGGCTTGCATGTTTTCTGGGAGGTGGACAGTGAGGGAGTGGGTTCCAATGCGGGTGATGATCTCGAAAGGGCCGAGATTTTTCTCAGAGAGCTTCTTGGAAGGTTGGGTAGAGTGGAAGTACTTGGCCTTCACATAGACCAAAGTTCCTACCTTGAAAGCTGGGGCAGGGCTCCAACTGGAGTCTTCCGGGCCCTGGTAATGGATCTGAGCATGGTGCATTTCCTTGCAAAAGAAGTGATGGAGGGAGTCAAGATCCACCGAGTACTCTTGGGTGCATACTGATGTCAAGTCTTGCTCTGGGTGAACAGTGATGTTCAGATGGTAGCCCTTATTGGCGAAGAACAGAGAGATGCCTGTGGTGGCATTCGGAGCATTATTGTATGCAAACTCCGCAAGAGGTAGGAGTTCAGACCAATTATCCTGCTGATAGTTACTATAGATGTGCAGGTACTGCTCAAGCATCTGGTTCATCTGTTTGGTCTGTCCATCTCCCTCCGGATGATAACTGGAGGTGAAGTGGAGGTGGATGTCAAGGGCTTTACCAAGTGAATGGAAAAAATGGGAAATGAACTCCGGACCCCTGTTGGAGGTGATGTGAGAAGGAACTCTGTGTTTGGAGAACACGTGGAGAAGGAATAACTTGGCCAGTTCTGGAGAGGTGATGGTATCGTGGGTAGGGATAAAGATGCACTGTTTGGACAGGCAGTCCATGACAACCAAGATGGAAGTGAATCCGGAAGAGGAGGGAAGCTGTTCAATGAAATCCATGGAGATGGAGTTCCAAGGGCAATTGGGGATGGGGAATTGTTTGAGTAAGCCGTAAGGCTTGTGATGAGGGACTTTGGCATGGGCACAAGAAGTACAGGAGGACACATAGTTCTTGATGAAGGTACAGATGCCCAGCCAGGTATAATCATGACAGACTAGCTCCAGAGTCCAGTTTTGACTGAAGTGTCTGGAGAGCTGGTGGTCATGTTTGTCTCGCAATATGTGGAGACAAAGGTCATTGGAGTCCGGAATGTAAATTCAGTTGTCCAGCCTTAACAGGCCTTTGGCATCGATGGACCAGTGGGAATTGGGGAGGTTGGGGGAGGTGAGATGAGATGAGATTGTGGTGTCGGAGGAGAGGGATGATAGGATGTCTCGATGGAGAGCCTCTGTGTCAATGAGTACAGCTGCCTGGATTACTGTGGCAGCTAGGAACGTGGCTCGTAAGGACACAGTGAGCTGTTCTGAAGTGAAGACCAGTCAGAAGTTCTGTGGATTGATGTGAGCATAGTCCATATCCCCTTCTTTGGGATAGACATCCCAGCATCTAGTCAACACATCTGGCTTTACTCTGAGTCTTCCAGGACAGAATCAGACAGTCATGTGGAATTGGGAAAGGAACTCTGACCAGCAGGCTTGTCGCCAGGTCAAGAGTTTGGTGGTGGAGAAATACTCAAGGTTCTTGTGGTCGGTGACAACTTCAACTGGGGTTCCAGAACCTTCAAGGTAGTGATGCCATGATTGGAACGCAATGTGAATGGTGAGCAGTTCCTTATCATGGGTGTCATAGTTGAGCTCTGGTGCTGAAAGGGTTCTTGAGTGGAAAGCGATGGGGCGAATCTCTCCATCATCACAACAGATGGAGAGGATTCAGGAGATCACATAATCAGAGGCATCAGTTTCTACAATGAGAGGGGCATTGGGTACCCAATGTGTCAGGATGGGGGCTGACATGAAGGCTTCTTTCAGAGTGTTGAAAGCAGAACGACAGTCATCAGAGAAGATCCAGGGGGCTCCTTTATGTGTGAGGCATGTTAAGGGGACCACAATGTCGGAGTATTGGTGAATGAAACATCGATAGAAGTTAGCAAAGCCAAGGAAGGACTGGACATCCTTGACTTTACAGGGCTTGGGCCAGTCTTGGATGGCTTTGACCTTCTCAATGGACATGGTGAGTCCAGAGGGAGAGAGGCAATATCCGAGATATTTGTTACATCGAGCAGATTTGGATGACTCCGGAGTGGAATCGGAGACTTAGCGTGGAAGGACCTCAGCCTCAGCGACTCAGGCAGAGCACTGTGCCATTGCTGGTTGTCCTGGGGGTCCCTAATTTCGGATCTAGCAAAGGAAAGTCTCTTGGGGGGAAATCAAGTCAATTTCGGACTGAGGTTACAAGTTACTATGTACATTGTATATAAGGAGGGTCCGGAATCAAAAGGAGCAAGGGTACTCCGAAAGCAGACAAAGGGAGCTGGAAGGAGGAACAACACTGAGGGTCAAGGGTTTGACTCAATGGTGTTTCCCAAAGGAGGAGTGAAAGGCCAAGGCCCAAGGAGGATGGATGGAGGATGGGAGTGGGGAATGGCTAGCTGACTGAATAGAAAGGAAGCAGCAGCCCAAATAGGAATGAGGGAGAATAGCGGAATTGAATGGAGCAATGCAATAGTTGCAAGGTCCGAAGTAAGTCTGGAAAGTCCAAACTCAGAAGTTAAACTCCGAAATATTGGCAAAGGTAATTAAATGGAATGAGCTAACCAATACAATGGGTATAAGCAGAGGTCCGGAGTTGGGAGCATAGGTGTTGCATGCTCGTCTGGAAGGTGTCAAGGTTGAGGTCGGACCCAGAATGTTCCGGAGTCGGACCAAAGGTGGTGTCAGAGCCAGAGGTGGGATAACCTCTTGGGAGTTGGCAAGGAGAAGGTGATGGAAGGGAAGTAGGGCTCCGGAGTCAGTTTCGGAGTTCCAGGAGCCCGGAGTGGAGGTCGGGATTGTATGGATATGACAATATTCCATAGTGTCTGTATGAAATTCGCATTTCTTTGGGTTGGCATATAGGCTGTGTTTGTGGAGTCTCCTAAGAACTTCTCAGACATGCTCCTGGTGTGAAGCCATGTCTTCTGAGTAGGTAAGGATGTTGTCTAGGTAGACTACCACAGAAATGTCCAAGAGGTCAGCAAAGATCATGTTGACGAATCACTGAAAGGCCACAGGTGCATTTGTGAGACTGAACGGCATGATGAGCCACTCATAAGAACCATAGCATGTGCAGAAGGAAGTCTTCCACTTGTCGCCTGCTGCAATGTGAACCAGGTGGTAAGCATGCCAGAGGTCAAGTCTGGTATAGATGGTGGCATGGCTAGGTGCATCAAGGAGGTCTGAGATGCAGGGTAGTGGATAGCGATCTTTCTTGGTGATCTTATTCAGCCCTTGGAAGTCGACACAGAGATGGAGGGATCCATCCTTCTTGCAGATGAAGAGGACCAGTGCCACATGAGTGGAAGTAGCAGGATGAATGAACCCAGAGGCTAGGTGCTCATCTAAGAATGCCTGGAGAGTGTCAGGGGATGACTCCCGAGTCCCCATGACCCTCCCCTATGGTCCACAGCCTCTGGTGTAACCAGCCCTATCCAGGGCACAACCTACTGTGGGTAAGGAGATGAGAAGGAAGCTAACTTCTCATCTTCCCACAGTGGCCACCATATCTCCGGGGATACCTGGATGTCACATGAAGGCAGGATCTGGGGCCGGAGCATGTGGCACAGGAAGTACATGCGGGAAGTGTAGCAGATCCGGATCCGGGTCCGGGTCCGGGCTAGTCAGGGTGTGTGCCCTGACAGAGAGCCCTGAGTTCTGAAGTAGAGAGGGAATACATAGTTCCCAAGGGTGGTGAAGTGCCTTCCTCAAGGTCAATCTTCAGGTTGTGCTCACAGTGCAGTGCTAGCATTGAGGCTTTGCTCTTGCTGAACACATCTGTGAACTCATGGTACTCCTTCAGAACGGCCAAAAGGTCAATGGAATTGGTGTGGGAGGAGGCAGCCCTTAAGTGGCTGTCCTGGGAAGGGATGGTCAGGCTGAAGGATACTGATCCTTCAAGTCGACAAGCCTTCATGAATGTGGAATGGCTGACAAACTCAATGGATGGTACCAGAGGAATGGGAGCCTGGGGCACTGGTGCTAACAGAACATCAGATGGTTGGATGTCAGACAACAGTGGTGGTGCCAGAGATGACAGGGGAGAGCTTAGAGTAACTGTCTTGGTTAGTTCAGGAGTTCAGAACATAATACTGCTTGAGACCCAATCAATCAATGGATTGTAGTGGGTAAGCCAGTTGTGTCCTAGGACTAGTGAACATGATCCATCCAGTGATGTGACAAAGAAAGTTGTGGGGGTGATGTTTCCAGAAGCGAAGTGGAGGGGGATATCAACGGTGTAGGCAGGTGTCAGGGACAGCTCCGAAAGCGGCGAGGTCCCTGCACATGGGACTCGGTGGGACGGATAGCGGCTGTGCGTAGCGGCGATCCCATCGTGGGGTGAGCATCCCCGACCACTTAGTGTCAGGGTTCAGCACCCTGCCCTAGGGTGCCCCAGACTCCCCAACCAATCCCTTCCTTCCATTCCTTCATTGTTGCCTTGTTGTTGCCTTTCTGTGTTGTGTACACACGCGCGCACGGGATAGCGTGGGAACTTTCTGAGCGAGCAGCTCACCCAGAATGTTCCCACGGGTCACAGCCACAGTTCTGGGCGAGCAACTCGCCCAGAACGTTCCCACACTTACTGGGCACTGCCACCTGGATGTTCCCTCCGGGTCACACTACACAACTCTAGGAGCTGTATAGTTGTGGGCATGTGACCCATTCCTTTATATAGCAACCATGCGGGGAGATGAGACCTTTACCCTTCTTCTCATCTCATGCCCTGCATAGGCAAGTGTATATATTCCCTTTCTTTTACTATACATCTCATGCCCCGCATAGTGTGAGGACAGGCCAGATGGGGGTTGAGGTCAGGGAGCCTCCGAGTCCGAGGCCGGGCCCTGACACTTAGGCTGAAGTGGGAAGTTGAGTTATCATTAAAAGGGAAAAGCTATGGTACTTACCTGAAGTGGGAAGTTGAGAAGAAGGCTGCTTCTTCTGTTCCCACCCCAGGCGCTATTATATACATGCGGTCAGGGTCACGTGGAGGAGGCCACGTCATCTCCGCGCACAGCCGCACCTCCCCGGGTGTCTCCGTGGGAGATCCCGGAGGCGGCCGTTCAGTAGGCAGGAGTGTGCGCGGCGTGTGCAGCGATCAGGGAAGTGGGGTTAGGTATGTAGTGGTACATGGAGAAAAGGGAAATCAACCGTAGAATAGAAATGGAGAGAAAAGGGGAAAAGTGAGGAAGGAGGGACGGGGCTGATAGCGGGGGTCGTGGAGTAGAACAGTACGGTGCGGGGCGCGGCGCGGGGTCAGGCGGGTGTGCCCTGACAGCAGGCACAGCCGGTACCACGCAAATGAGCCGCAATTCTACCACCCATGTCAAGCACCCCACTTCCAAAACACATCTACCATTGTTTCAGATACCCCTTCCACGTTTCCCATATTTTTTTTGATTTTTTTCAAGCCATTCCTGACCACGGACCACCATCAGTTTCCAAATTGGGCAACTGTTACCCGCATATTCTGCCGCTTCCTCCATATCTCCATCAATTCTCCACCGATCCGGACAAATTTGGTATCGTTGGAAAGCCCTTGTCAACACAAGTCGAACGATGTTACGAGTGACGCATTTGGTTCAGCGGTTGTTCCGATCGCCATGTTTCTTTATTTCCTTAACAACGTCAATATTGCTTTGATATTACTTTTTTCTTACTTGTTCCTTGTGGATCTGTTGCCATCCTAAACCTGTCGGATCATTCGGATTTCCACACATACTTTTTTCATATTTATAACTGCCTCTTTCCTGTACTTACAAAGAGGACTCCCCCAACAGAGAGGTGCTCCCAACAAGAACATGAAGTTTTAGCAGACATTACCAGCACCCAGAGCGACGAATACGAAGCCAAAGAGGCTCAAGACATAATGCAGGGACAGAGTTCCCATCAGTTTGATTATTAGTGAGATTTACGAGTTTATCATTTTTTATCACATCACACCCGGACCATTTCTCCTCCCCCCTCCTCATCATCCGAACCTCCCCTGAGCACTCCCAACTCTGTGGCCCCCTCTCTTTCTCGTTAGGGTGGTAGATCCCTTGCCCCCTTACAACAGCATGGGTTATAATAGAATTGGTGCTACCATCAAAGAGGCATAGTTGTAAAGGTTTTATCTGATATGTCTTCAAGGTGACGAATTTGTCATCAATGAAGCAGTCCAAAGACCCAGAATCTACGAGTGCAGGAATGTTCTCATAGGTGCGAAAGAGTTTATTGTTCATCCTATTTTCAGACAGGGGTGTGGGAATTGGAGGTAAGAGAAGAGAAGTGGAATGATCTATGGAGGTAGTCAGAGGTGGAGGGGGAGGAGAAAGTGACTCAACAACACTATCTACAATGGGTAGAACATTAACCGAAGGGTCAACATTGACAGGAGGAAGTAGACCATTAGAAAGTGTCAGGGCACGCTGCCGCCGCCGCCGCCGCTGCCACCTCCTTTTCCTTCTGTCTCATCCTCTCATTCTCTCTTCTTTCCTTCTTCTCTTTTTCTATCTTTATACAGACGACCTCTCTTTCTTTCCTACCCTTGTAGCACGGATGCGTCCGACGCTGAGCACCCCGTAGGGGCACCGCAACGCCAGACGTGCCACGCACTCCTACTTGTACTTCCCCTCCAACACTCGGGATCAACCGCGGAGCCACCCGCAGTAACCCGGCTTCATCCGAGGGTGACGTGGCACCTCCACATGACCCATTCACACATGTATATAAACTAAGCCGAAGCAGGACCGAAGAAGTAACCTTCTTCTCATTTCCCGCTTCAGGCAAGTACCCTAGTTTAGTCTGGCTTCCCACCCTAATAACAATACATTTCCCGCTTCAGCCTAAGAAGCCACACAGGGATGTAAGCCCGAGTGAGGGCTGCCCACTATACGGTCCCACCGCCCTGCCACCGTCTGGGCCGCCAGCGCCGAGCGCTACGCCGCCACCTCTGCCTTCCTCGAGCCGTCCCTGACAGAAAGAGAAAAAGAAATGGGAATGTGGAGGGAGGACAAGTTGGAAATGGAAGATGCGTTTAGGCATACTTCTTTGAGTGCACAGAGGGATGAATCACAACCCCCAGTCCATGTGGAGTCCATGGGGGTGCAGACTAATTTTTTGCTTCTGCAGAAGCAGAACCTTGGTCTTGGCCGAGCAAGCCTTAGATGTGTGAGAAAAAGACTTAGGGCAGTCCTTGACCATGTGGCCAGACTGTCTGCAGAACATGCAAAGTTTCTCATTGAGACGATGCTTACGCTCTTGTGGCATGAGCTTGCCATTGTCTCCGAGTTTTGATGAGAGGTCCAGCTTAGCGGAGCTAGCCTCGGACTTCTTGTTGTCCTTTGGAGGCTTGCTACCAGAAGCGGGATTGAAAGAGGAGGAGGGAACAGTGTCGGAGTGGGAAGCATTAGTGGTCTTGTCAAAGACATTGGAGGTGGAAGGTTTCACATGACAAGTTACTTTGGTTTTACACTCCCAATAGTGTGTGTCGAAGGTCTGTGATAAGGTGCAAAGTTCCAAAAGGGTGGATGGTTTCCCTACCCTAGCAATGTCATCTTTGATGCATTCCAGCAATCCATTATAGAAGAAATGGTGGAGCATGGCTTCTCCGTAACTGTGAAGCTGTGATGTGTGTCGATTGAACTCGACAATGTACTTGTTAATATGGTGACCGTTGTAGGAGAGATAACAGTCACCCTATGAAAACTCATTATGGAAATATGCCAGATAAATCACAAAAACCCCATACGACAAGTAGATATGAGAAAATAGAAGAACCTAAATTTTAACGAATTTTAACGAATTTTAATGAATTTTTACAAATTATTATGACTACATACAATAAATTGGAAGAAAGAAAATTAGTAAAAATACTTCAAGCTTAGCACCAACAAGACAGAATGCTCGGGGGAATTTATAGCAAATATTAAACAAGGAACTAGGTTAATCGGGCAAGATTTGACTATAAAACCAACCAGAGAACCTCCACAGAAACTACCTTCCCACGCCTGCACATGTAGCCGAGGATGGAAGTACCATGGAACAAGGATTCCTTAGGAACCAATGCAAAATTCAAAGTCGGGTTTATAATAGAAAATGTAGATGTCTCCCAAACGGACTCAATGAAAGTAATTACAGGGAAAACTACCCATAAACGATGGAGATATGACCAAAACTCTCGGAAAACGAGGACAACGTTTAAAAGGCAAGTGCAAAGAACAAGCAGTAACGACCGAGACGAGCTTGATAGCCCATTAGAAAGGAAGGGATCTAATCTTAATTCACCCAAATTTTCATAATAAAAGGTTCACCATCAATGAGATATTCAATAATGGGATGAGCGACATCAAAGTCATGGCTCAGGGAAAAGACGACATTCACGTAGGATCCATATTTAAAACACACAACGAAATTTACACGGAAATTATGATAAATAGGAAACTATAGTTATGCAAAGTTTCAGCCCAAACGGTCCAGCCATTGTGAAGTTACACCAACGATGGGAATATAGAAATCCGCATCATGCTTAAAGACACATGAGGGTGGCGATGCGAAGGGAACCGGCTGTCAGAACTGAGATCTGTGCTCCAGCAGATCGCAAAGACCAATTTCTGTCCAAATAAGGAAGACCCCAGTCAAAACAAAGCATGGAAAGTACAAAAACACCTTAAAACATGAGGGGAAAATCTGAAATAAATCATGGGAGCCCATATTGAGGATACAAACACCTGCACATACATAAACAGAAACGGTGTCTGCATACAAACAAGTACAGGAACAACACACGTGATTACCGAATGTGCATGCAAACTTTTGCTAACTTGACAAATACCGAGAGATAGAGTACAACTTTGGTACCATTGAACAGGTGGGAATAAATGAAAATTTATGATATCAAAAACGTGAAAAACCATTCAGAAATGAATGAGATACAAGGACATGAAGTTGGAAACCTGAAAACACGCGGGAAGACAGCTTCTAGAGGTCCAGAGCCCCAAATAAAATACATAAAAATATGATATCTTTGAGGACGACCTACTATAACTGTTAGAACGCGGGGATTCGGACGACTCCGGAATGGAATCGGAGACTTATCATGGAAGGACCTCGGCCTCAGCGACTCAGGCGGAGCGCTGTGCCATTGCTGGTTGTCCTGGGGGTCCCTAATTTCGGATCTAGCAGAGGGAAAGTCTCTTGGGGGGAATTCCAGTCGATTTCGGACTGAGGTTACAAGTTACTAGGTACATTGTATATAAGGAGGGGTCCGGAATCAAAAGGAACAAGGGTAGGACAAAAGGAGACAAAGGGAGATGGAAAGGGGAACAACACCGAGGGTCAAGTGTTTGACTCAATGGTGTTTCTCAAAGGAGGAATGAAGGGCCAAGGCCCAAGAAGGAAGGAAGGAGGATGGGAGTCGGGAATGGCTAGCTGAGTGAATAGAAAAGAAGCAGCAGCCCAAATAGGAATGAGGGAGAATAGCGGAATTGAAATGGACAATGCAATAGTTGCAAGGTCCAGAGTAAGTCCGGAAAGTCCGAACTCGGAGGTTAAACTCCGGAATATTGGCAAAGGTAATTAAATGGAATGAGCTAACCAATACAATGGGTATAAGCGGAGGTGGGGTCAAAGTCCGAGGTCGGAGCTAGGACCGGAGGTTCCGGAGACGAGACGTGAACGGGATACCGGAGCGGAGGTCCGGAGTCGGGAGCATAGGTTTTGCGTACTCGTCTGGAAGGTGTCGAGGTTGGGGTCGGACCTGGAATGTTCCGGAGTCGGACCGAAGGTGGTGTCCGAGCCGGAGGTGGGATAACCTCTTGGGAGTCGGCAAGGAGAAGGTGACGGAAGGGAAGTAGGGCTCCGGAAGTCGGAGTTCGGAGTTCCGGGAGCCTGGAGCGGAGGTCGGGATTGTATGGATATGACAATAACAATGAACAATACATATGAAGGACTAGGATGCAATAATACAAAGGGGAATCAGGGGAGATGGACAAAATCCATGAAAACCACTAAACTATGACAGACCATGGCGGGAATTTTAGGGAATGAAATACTAATGAAGTGGAGAGCTATAACACATTTGTTTGAACAATTCTTGACTACTAGCAACTTTTTCTTTCAGTTCTAAACCTGAATAATTCACTCATTTATCATTTCAAGTCTCATTTCAACTAAATGTTACTGGATAAAAATAGAATAAATCAGCTGAAGGTCTCAGTGCAGCCATATGCATAGTAATGCGAAGTTTGAATTCAGAATGACTGAGTCATAGCGAACTTAATGGTAAATATGAGGAATTTGAAATAGAAAACTGCAACAAATGCAGCACAGTCAAGTTCTAATTAAACCATTAAAATAGCTTAGGCGAGGAAGGACAATAAGGATTCTAGGTGCAGTCTGACCACAGTAGAGCTGCAGTTCAGCACAGCTGAGCGCAGTAGAACTATAGTGTGAAAAATTCATTTTTATTCAGTTTGAGGAAAATACACTATAAATAAATCCTGTAAATACGAGGTAGAGCATGAAAAAGGAGGGCAACCCAAGGAGTATAAAAGGGAGACCCTTTCTGCAACTTTTCGCCCGCCTGAGAGAAGTAAGAAAATAGAGTATTATTTTTCTCAAGCATTTCTGGTTGTCACTCCAGTGCAAAAAAGTGATATACAGTTAAGATTGCCACTGTAGTAAAAGGCAGCAATTAGGGAGAGGAATATTAAGTAAATATTTCAACAGGAGAGCTGGTTAACACTCCAGATTTCAAAGTGTAACACAAAACAGTTATTTTGCTACTGTTAAAACAAGCAATCAAAAATAAGACAAGGTCAAGGGACACCCCAGAGATCTAAACCCATTAACTGAGTAGAATCTTTGAAAATTCACCAAGTAAAAGATTTAATTCAAGTTAAAATCCAAATTAAACAATCCTACACAGAATTACACCCAGACAAATTGAGAAATTACAATAGAGGAACAGCTCCACAGGGCTTTGTTTATCTGTAAGTCAATTCTCAAAAACTCTTAGACTAACCCATAAAATAGAATTAGCCAAAACACTTGGATTGGTACTATAATTACAACAAATAGTACTAGTACACTTCCCCATCCTAACTAAAGAACCAGGGAACAGCTTGGTGGTGGTCTTGTTTGAACCTCCCAACTGACCTTCCTTTGTTCTCTCCTTCACTGTCCTTCATGTCTAAGGTCATAAGTTGGACTTTGGTGTCACCCACAGGATTGTGGGGACCAAAATTGGTCTGGAGTTCATTCACAAACTCCTGGTAATTATTCATCCAATGAGGACAAAGTAAGGAATTTTGGTCGAACAGTAGGTCTGGCTCAAACCAATCAAGAGCCATCCCCTTGAGGTAGGACTGTGTGAAGATCACCATGGCACGGTCACTAGCAAAAGCAAGGGGGTGGTCCTGGAAGTTTAGTTCACACTGGACCAGGAATACTCGAAGTTTGTGGGGGTCTTTTCCGTCAAACTGTTTGGGTTTGCAGACTTTGGTCCAGAGGGCAGTGTCATATCCATTCCCAGCCATCGACTTCTGGTCCCTCCGATCCCTCCGTTCCAACTCCGCTCCTCCCTCACTAACCTCGGAGCCCCCGTTATTCCGCAATCCTCTCGGTACCCCTCGATGGTCACCACCCCCTCATTTCAATTTATTACCTACGCCTCCCTAAGTACGGAGCCCCGAAGACTTCCGGACAGCTCCGACATCCGCTAGCGCACCCCTGCCTCCACTGGGCAATACACTCGCCTGCCCTGCAGAGTCCACCTTTGGGCTTATCCCTCCTTTCCGTTTCTGGGTTATCGCCTGCCTTTCCGCTAACCCCACGAACCGACTCGTCGGTAATATTCAGTCGGCTAATGGTTAAACCCCGTTAGCTCCGCTCCGTTCGGCTCCGCCAATTGCGGAACCATCTCCGCTGTAACCATATATATATCCCACTTGTACATAGGTTACGCCCCAGTAGAAAAATCAACTAGAGTTACCCCCCTAGGTTCTAATTGCCAGTCAGTAAGTTAGGGCACGGACGTGTCACTAGGCACAGCACTCTTGGCAGAAGTCGCTGAGGCCGAAGCCCTCCGTTACGGAGACATTCCTTCGTCTCGACCCTGGTCTCTGACAGGCAGAGGATGATGGGGGAGGTGGACAACCAGCGTGATGAGCCAAACTGGTGATGGCCTCAGCTAGCTGTGTGATAGCTACATTGGGAATAGGCTCCGCATTGTTGGCATCTGGGGCAGTAGGAATAGGAGGATCATCTGGAGGAGGGTCGACAAAGTCGGGGACCTTGGAGCCGAGTCCAAAGAAGTGGACTGGATCTATGGGTTGTTCAGTGGTGTCTCCGAAGTCGGAATCTACAACAGGTGATTGATTCCTTGTGGGACACATGATCGGAGTCAATGGGAGAGGGTTTTCTAAATTAGAGAAGCTACGACACTCAACTGGGTTTCTCACCAGATGACTAGGACCAGGCTGTGAGGGTTTGGGAGATGGGGAGGCTGAGTGTCAGGGTGTGGGAAACATTACCATGGCTCGCCATCGGTGACCGTTAAGGTCTGCTGTCTTGGCGTTGAAGGAGAGAATGAAGGAAGGTCAGTTGGGAGGTTCAAACAAGACCACCACCAAGCTGTTCCCTGGTTCTTTAGTTAGGATGGGGAAGTGTACTAGTAAAATTTGTTGTAATTATAGTACCAATCCGAGTGTTTTGGCTAATTCTATTTTATGGGTTAGTCTAAAAGTCTCTGAGAATGACTTACAGATAAACAAAGCCCTGTGGAGCTGTTCCTCTATTGTAAGTTCTCAATTTATCTGGGCGTAATTCTGTGTAGGATTGTTTAATTTGGATTTTAACTTGAATTAAATCTTTTACTTGGTGAATTTTCAAAGATTCTACTCAGTTAATGGGTTTAGATCGTGTCTGAAGTGTCCCTTGACCTTGTCTTATTTTTATCTTATTTTTGTTGCTTGTGTTAACAGTAGCAAAATAACTGTTTTGTGTTTACACTTTGAAATCTGGAGTGTTAACCAGCTCTCCTGTTGAAATATTTACTTAATATTCCTCTCCCTAATTGCTGCCTCTTACTACAGTGGCAATCTTAACTGTATTTCACTTTTTCACACTGGAGTGATAACCAGAAATGCTTGAGAAAAATAATACTCTATTTTCTTACTTCTCTGAGGGGGGTGAAAAGTTGCAGAAAGGGTCTCCCTTTTATACTCCTTGGGTTGCCTTTTCACACTCTACCTCATATTTACATAATTTATTTATTTTCCTCAAACTGAATAAAAGTGAATTTTTCATGCTATAGTTCTACTGCACTCAGCTGCACTGAACTACAGCTCTGCTGTGGTCAGACTGTGCCTAGAATCCTTATTGTCCTTCCTTGCCTAAGCTATTTTAATGATTTAATTAGAACTTGACTGTGCTGCATTTGTCGCAGTTTTCTATTTCAAATTCCTCTTATTTACTGTTATGGAAATGGGATTTTCCCATTTTTAGCCTTTTATGGGCTCTGTACAGTACAAAGTCACGTGACATGTAAATAATAACAACTTAACCATCTACAATCACCAAATCCACTCTCTGTTAATGTCATTGTAAAGACACTTGTTAAACCTCTGTTACATTAACTGTAACACTATTTCGATGTCAGGACCACTCCCTATAGAAATGGGCCAATTAGGCCCCATTTTTATAACATTTACCATTAAGTTTGCTATGACTCAGTCATTCTGAATTCAAACTTTCGCATTACTGTGTGTATGGCTGCGCTGAGACCTTCAGCTGATTTATTCTATTTTTATCCAGTTGAAATGAGACTTGAAATGATAAATGAGTGAATTGTTCAGGTTTAGAACCGAAAGAAAAAGTTGCTAGTAGTTAAGAATTGATCAAACGAATGTGTTATAGCTCTCTGCTTTATTAGTATATCATTCCCTAAAATTCCTGCCATGGTCTGTCGTAGTTTAGTGGATTTCATGGATTTCATCCATCTCCCCTGATTCCCATTTGTATTATTGCATCCTAGTCCTTCATATGTATTGTTTGTTGTTATAATAGGTCATCCTCAAAGATATCATAATTTGATGTATTTTATTTGGGGCTCAGGACCTCTAGAAGTTGTCTTCCCATGCATGTTCAGGTTATTAACTTCACGTCCTTGTATCTCATTCATTTTGGAATGGTTTTTCACGTTCTCAGCATCATAAATTTTCATTTATTCCCACCTTTTCAATGGTACTAAAGTCATACTCTAACTCTTGGTATTTGTCAAGTTAGCAAAAGTTCGCATGCACATTTGGTAATCACATGTGTTGTTCCCATACTTGTTTGCATGTGGGCACCATTTCTGTTTAATTGTTTGGAATTTATTGTATGCACAGGTGTTTGTATCCTCAATACGGGCTTCCATCATTTATTTCAGATTTTTCCCTCATGATCTAAGGTGTTTTTGTACTTTCCATGCTTTGTTTTGACTGGGGTCTTCCTTATTTGGACAGAAATTGGTCTTCGTGATCTGCCGAAGCACGGATCTTGGTCCTGATGGCCAGTTCCCTTCGCATCGCCACCCTCATGTGTCTTTAAGCATGATGTGGATTTCTATATTCCCATCGTTGGTGTAACTTCACAACGGCTGGACCGTTTGGGCTGAAACTTTTCATAACGATAGTTTCCAATTTATGATATTTTCCATGTAAATTTCGTTATGTGTTTGAAATATGGATCTTGCGTGAACGTTGTCTTTTCCCTGAGCCATGACTTTAATGTCGCTCACCCCATTAATGAATATCTCATTGATGCATGAACCTTTTATTATGAAAATTTGGGTGGATTAAGAATAGATCCCTTCCTTTCTAATGGGCCATCAAGCTCGTCTCGGTCATTACTGGTTGTTCTTCACACTTTCCTTTTGAACCTTGTCCTCATTTTCTGAGAATTTCGGTCATATCTCCATCATCTACAAGTAGTTTTCCCTGAAATTACTTTCATTGGGTCCGTTTGGGAGACATCTACATTCCCTATTATAAACACAACTTTGAATTTTGCATTGGTTCCTAAGGAATCCTTGTTCTGTGGTACTTCCAACCTCGGCTACGTGTGCAGGCGTGGGAAAGTAGTTTCCATGGAGGTTCTCTGGTTGACTTTATAGTCAAATCCTTGCTCGATTGACCTAGTTCCTTGTTTAATATTTGCTATAAATTTCCCCAAGCATTCCATCTTGTTGGTGCTAAGCTTGAAGTATTTTTATTAATTTTCTTTCTTCCAATTTATCGTATGTAGTCATAATAATTTGTTAAAATTTGTTAAAATTCAGGTTCTTCTATTTTCTCATATCTACTTGTCATATGGGGTTTTTCGTGATTTATCTGACATATTTCCATAATGAGTTTTCATAGGGTGACCATTATTTCTCCTACAGCATAACAGCCCATTAAGGGCGGGGTTGACAATTGTGGTGAAGTGGGGTTTCAGCTTCAACGACTCATCCATGAGCGTTGCACCTCATACTTGACACAGCCCCGATATTTCAGAGTACAGAGGGTGCGACTGAGTCAGACAAGAAGCACAGGGGGTAACTGTCAGAGTCGGGATTATTGGCCGAGCTTGCGAGGCGTTTGTTTACAGAGGGGTTCGTTTTTTTTGCCGTGGGAAAGCACGTTGTGAATTGTGCATCGTCACCCCGTGAGAAATCGTCACCCCGTGGGACTTCATCGGATCCAAATGCAAGCTTGGCCATCCAGTTTGAGGGGCACCCTCATAACAATTGTAGCCTGGTTGTCAGAGTCAGGCAGACTGTCAGAAGATGGACTGGAGATGGATGGTTTCTGTCTGAGTTAAGGTCAGAGGTGATGCAGAGGTCTGTTGGAGCGCGCATGCAGATATGCAGGCGGAAATATGCGGCGCGTCTGGAAGTGCTGTTCAAGGTTAGCAAAGTGGGATCATGGCCTCAGCGACTCAAGTGGAGTGCTGTGCCCTGAGCTTGACGTTTGGGGGAGATCCCGTATTTACAGACTGACACTTACAGCGGACTTCAAACAAGGCTTGTGGGTGGAGTGGACCTGTAGGAGGAGCGCAGACTCTGCAAGCATGGACTCAGAGGGGGGAAGCCCCCTTTGCAGAAGGAGGGACTCAGACCAGATGGGGGGGTACTCTAGTTGATTTCAGACTGAGGTCCCCAAAAGTATTTACAAGGTATAAGTAGGTAAGAGAAATCAAAAGAGGGACCGGTCGGTCCAGTGCGGAAATAAGCGGAAATGAGTGGGGACTTGTCAAACTAAACCAAGGACGAGAACCTGGGAAATGGGAGGCAAGGAATGAATAAAGTCAAAGCGGATCAAGTACCAATATTGACAGATTAAATGAATGAATAGGAAAGTGCAATAGCACATGGATCAAATGCCAATATTGGGGTGAACATAATAGGCACTCAGCAAGGAATGAATGGTATGTTGCCAAGTGACAAAAATGGCCAGAAGACAAAAGCGGAGGTCAGCGTGCGGCGCCGATACAAGTCCACAAATAAGCGGGGTCAGTGCGGTGCCGACACAAGTCCACAAACAGAGGTTGATCTGTCAGTACTGTCACACAAGGACAGCATGAAGGCCAACAGAGGTACAGAGGGGAGTGGGAGTGTTGACCTGACCAGAGGTGTCAAGGGCAAGAAGTGGGCAGAGGGTGCAGAATGCACAGAAGCGGTGCATGGCTGTGACCACATAGCGGGAAACAATGAGTGTGGTTCAGATGGAGACAGGCCTGGCATAGGAACTGGAGGGACTGAATGCCAGGAGCGCCAAGGGCTCAGGAACTGGAGGTAAGGTTGGAATGCTGGCAGGGTCTAGGTTCTGATTGTTGGCCAAGTCTCACGCAATAAGGCAGGGGGCCAGACATCGGGTTGGGGGCTGGTTAGGATGGGTTTCGGGTTGGCGGATTCGCCTATCGGCATTGGTTCGCCACTGATGGAGCCCCGGGATTTGTCAGTCATGACAGTAACCCTAGTTGATTTTCAAACTAAGGTACAAGGTAGTGTACTGTCATATCCATACAATCCTGACCTCCACTCCTGGAACCCCGAAACGAACTCTGCAGCCCTACTTCCCTTCCGTCACCTTCTCCTGGCCGACTCCCAAGAGGTTATCCCACCTCCAGCTCCGACACCACCTTTGGTCCGACTTCAGAACATTCCGGGTCTGACCTCAACCTCAACACCTTCCAGACAAGCACGCAACACATATGCTCCCAACTCCGGACCTCCACTCCGGAATCCTGTTTGCATCTCTGTCTCCGGAACCTCCGGTCTTAGCTCCGACCTCGGACTTTGACCCCACCTCCACTTATACCCATTGTATTGGTTAGCTCATTCCATTTAATTAGGTTTGCCAATATTCCGGAGTTTAACTTCCGAGTTCGGACTTTCCGGACTTACTTCAGACCTTGCAACTATTGCATTGTCCCATTCAATTCCGCTATACTCCCTCATTCCTATTTGGGCTGCTGCTTCCTTTCTATTCAGTCAGCTGGCCATTCCCCACTCCTGTTAGAATGGGTGGATTCGGACGACTCCAGAGTGGAATCAGAGACTTAGTGTGGAAGGACCTCGGCCTCAGCGACTCAGGTGGAGCGCTGTGCCATTGCTGGTTGTCCTGGGGGTCCCTAATTTCGGATCTAGCAGAGGGAAAGTCTCTTGGGGGAATTCAAGTCGATTTCAGACTGAGGTTACAAGTTACTATGTACATTGTATATAAGGAGGGGTCCGGAATCAAAAGGAACAAGGGTAGGACAAAAGGAGACAAAGGGAGATGGAAAGAGGAACAACACTGAGGGTCAAGGGTTTGACTCAATGGTGTTTCTCAAAGGAGGAATGAAGGGCCAAGGCCCAAGGAGGAAGGAAGGAGGATGGGAGTCGGGAATGGCTAGCTGACTGAATAGAAGGAAGCAGCAGCCCAAATAGGAATGAGGGAGAATAGCAGAATTGAAATGGACAATGCAATAGTTGCAAGGTCCGGAGTAAGTCCGGAAAGTCCGAACTCGGAGGTTAAACTCCGGAATATTGGCAAACATAATTAAATGGAATGAGCTAACCAATACAATGGGTATAAGCGGAGGTGGGGTCAAAGTCCGAGGTCGGAGCTAAGACCGGAGGTTCCGGAGACGGAGACACGAACGGGATTCCGGAGCAGAGGTCCGGAGTCGGGAGCATAGGTGTTGCATGCTCGTCTGGAAGGTGTCGAGGGTGAGGTTGGGCCCAGAATGTTCCAGAGTCGGACTGAAGGTGGTGTTGGAGCCGGAGGTGGGATAACCTCTTGGAAGTCGGCAAGGAGGAGGTGGCAGAAGGGAAGTAGGACTCTGGAAGTCAGGTTCGGAGTTCCGGGAGCCCAGAGCGGAGGTCGGGATTGTATGGATATGACAACTCCCATCCTCCTTCCTTCCTCCTTGGGCCTTGGCCCTTCACTCCTCCTTTGGGAAACACCATTGAGTCAAACCCTTGACCCTCAGTGTTCCTCCTTCCAGCTCCCTTTGTCTCCTTTCATCCTACCCTTTGTCTCCTTTCATCCTACCCTTGTCCCTTTTGATTCCGGACCCCTCCTTATATACAATGTACATAGTAACTTGTAACCTCAGTCCAAAATCGACTTGATTCCCCCCCAAGGGACTTCTCCTCTGCTAGATCCAAAATTAGGGACCCCTAGGACAACCAGCAATGGCACAGCACTCTGCATGAGTTGCTGAGGCCAAGGTCCTTCCACACTAAGTCTCCAATTCTATTCCAGAGTCATCTGAATCTGCCCGATCTAACATGTACAACCAGTATTTAAGTGTAACAGAATGAATGGGAATTAGTCACCAGATCTCATGGAGATTGTGGCTGGCCTTAAGAAGGGATAAAAACAAACAAAGAATGTGGGAGAAGGATGGCCATGCATGGCTGTCAAGAAAACAAGCGTAAATAAGGAATGAACATAGGCCCGTCATGGGCCATGAAAAAGGTAACAACAATGGGGAAGGGTGATGGGCTCATCCAGGCAGTGTCGGGTGGGGAGCAGAGTAGACAGGGTAAAAGTGAAGGTGGGAGAAGGGGTGGGGAGTGAGCACCTGACTGTGGGGATTGCCAGGTCATGACACTGAGTTAGGAACTAATGTGCATAGTTGTGAACAAGTGCAGGGGACTTTGGGTGCCATACAAGACGTGTACTGTCAGGGAGTGATAAAATACTGTCAGAGACCAGATCCAGGATGAGAGGTGACATCACCAAAATGGAGGGCTTTGGCCTCAGTGACTTATCCCAGGAGCACTGTGCCTAGTTACATGTCCATGCCCTAATTTATCAGCTGACAAGGAATTTTAGAAGAGGGGAAACTCTAGTCAATTTTATCACTAAGGTGTAACCTATCTACAAGTTATGTATATATATAGTTACATAGAGGGCAGGCCCATGAATGGTGGGACTGAGTGGAGCGGAGCTAATGGAGTTATAGGTTAGCCGACTGAATATTACTGATGAGTTGGGTTACGGGGTTAGTGGAGTGATGGGCTATAACCCAGGAATGGAAAGGAGGGATCGGCCTGAAGGTGGACTTGCAGGGCAGGCAACTAAATTGCCCAGCAGAGGTGGGGGTGTGCTAGCAGATGTCAGAGCTGTCCAGAGGCCTTTGGGGCTCCGTACTTAGGGAGGTGTAGGTAATATATTGAATTGAGGGGGTGATGACCATTGGGGGTGTCAGAGGGGATTGCAGAATACGGAAGCTCCAAGGTTAGTGACAAAGGAGCAGAGGTAATCCGGAAGGACCGGAGGTGGTGGAGGGTGATGGCCATGGATGGATATGACAAGGGGGTGAAATTGGCAGCATGGTTGGGCATGGGAATTTGGCTTGGGGCTGTTGGGAATGATGGGGGGAAATATGGAAAAATAAGGAATGGGTGTATGGTGTGTTGGATAGTGAGAGAATGATCATTAGAAGTGTCAGTGGGTATGTAGTGTGTGTTGGTGGGTAAATTCTGCAGAATCTGACTTTTTGCAGTGCACGGACTTGTCCCCACAACAACGTGCCAGACCTCATGTGACCCAAGCTGCATGTATATAAACACACCTGGGGTGGGAACTGAAGAAGTAACCTTCTTCTCATCATTCCCACTTCAGTCTAAGTGGCCAGGGACCATTGTCCCATGTTGGGCCTGTTGTTGGAAAACAGCGTGCTAGTGCAGCCGTGCGAGTTTTCGTACAGCCACATTCCCACAGCCAAGCGAGGAACTCGCCCAGCCAGCCACATCTATTTATTCATTCTTTTGTATTCATTTCGGACTATCCCGCTCCCAAACTACATGGGAATTACCACTCATTGAATCACTTTTTCCCTCAGTTCTCTTTCGCATTATTTGCTTGAGACTGAGGTTAGTAACATCATTCCTTCATTTCAATCCATACTTATATACTGTATATTACCTCTAGTTGCCCCGCTTTGCTAGGTAATATATTTGAGTTCTCTTTCACATTATTTGCTTGAGACTGAGTTGCCCCGCTTTGCTAGCAATCTCATATTACTTTACCTGTCAGTATGCACGCCCGTTCCACACCCCGTGAAGGCCTCAGTGCTGGGCAATACATCTGGGCCCCCTCAACCCCGGACGTGTCTGTTGGAGGAAGCGCCCTCAGCGCATGTATTTACATTACTATATATAATCCATGAGTTAACCGCTATGTTGTCCAACTGCCATTGACCTGGTACTTTCTACTGTAATGATTAATAGAGCTGTACGCACGGACTCAGTCTCTAACTTGAGAACTAATAACATTGTAACTCTTTACCTGTACGCACGGACTATAACACAGAGAGTACAGTCAGTAATGCGAAAGTCAATGTAACAAAAAGGGATATCACCTCAGTCTCTAACTTGAGAACTGAGGGAAAAGAAAAAACCTAGTGCCCTGCGCCATTTATACAACAAGTACTAATATCGCTTGCAGTCGCGACACATGGTCGTCGGCAAGGGTTAATGCATAGAACAGAAAGAGTAGGCGGAAACGGGTATCAGCGGTGATCCCATCAACACCGCGTCAGACAAACTAATAAGGCAAATAGATCGTCGTTAACCACAATGATTTCCAACATCTACAGCATCCCTGACAGATCCTCACTAAAGCTCGGTCGTTAGTAGGAAGCCTACATCGTTAGCAGCCAACGCTCGGTCGCCGATGGCTACCATCGGCGGGACTTCGCGCGATTCTGACACCTTTTTCAACAATTCAGTAGGCCAGACATTCAATAGGCCAACAAGCGAAATGTGACTAACTTTAGTAGAGGCTGGGATCCTGCCTAGACTGTAGTATTGAGCTTGCACAGCCCATTTTGGGGGTCTTTTGCGATAAATTCCTCTCAAACTCCTCATTATCACTCCAACTCATGATTCTGCAATTTCTAGGATGCACACAGCTACAGAAGTGGATAGCAACAGTCAGTTTGAACTGACTCGTTTGAAGCTTCCGGTGTTATGATCGATGAACAAGGCATTATCCTCTACAGGGTGAGTAACATGTGTCTTTTAGCTAATTTCCTTCCTTCTGATCATCCCTTTAGAGAGCGGGCCGCCTTGGGAGTCTGCGAATGACACACCGTATTTTCACTCTCTAAACAGCTGGCGCGTATAGCAATAAAGGTAGTTCGTAATGGCGGAATTTGATGACTGGCCGGTAGTACCCTGTTGGCCCAACGTGCACAATGAATTCCCGTTGGTTTGATGCGCGCTGGAGATAGCAACGCGGCGCTTGCCACATCGACGGCCCCCCATTCTCGGTATTGCGCCCGCCCGGGTCACCCAGACCTGGATTATAACTGCTGAATGCCCGAAGATGTACGATTGACTTTCATAGTGGGAAAGCAGATAATCAGATTGCAAAACCGATTGATGCCCAAGTTCACTTGCCCAGCTCAGCAAAGAGCAAGTCCGTTAAGTCCAACGGGGCATGTTGAAGGAAAGACAGAGAAACTGATAGGTTGAGAAGTTCTTTCCGCAAGCGACCTCACCACACGACGCGGTCCGCCACCGCGTTCCACAGCAGAACACATTATGATTGTGCCTCGGACAACGAAGGCATGTCAAAAGGATAGACAAAGGATTCGGCAATTAGACAATCAAGAAAGGGTGGTTACGACGCAACTCGTCCAACCACCGTAGACTTAGTGGAATAGCTCAAGTTATCAAGACAGTTGATCATGGGTAGTTACGGCGATGGAATTTCTGTTAGAATCTGGCGTTACGCCTTTTCCCCTCTGACCCTCCGCCCTCCGCCCTCCGCCCAACATTGTTCGAAAGAATGACCAAGTTTCCCGCACCTCGTGTTGGTACAGCGGACCGCTGATTTAGCAGTGTGACCCCGACTGTTCGACTTTCCGGATGTGGTATCCATGGCAGCAGCTTCCGCCCGGTATTTCTCTTCTTGGAGGATGTGCATGATGAGGGCATTGGTGAAAAAATTTGTATCAGTGAAAGTGGCACGAGTGAAGGATTTAACGTTGTCATAAGAACGGGGGAGAGCTTGAGACACGGCGATGGAAAAATCGCCATCACGCATTTCTTCTCCAAGTGAAGCTAGCTGGTAGCGAAGCTCACACATGGCATCAATCTGGGGTTCCAGCGGCTTCGAACCATCCATTCGAAAGCGATAGATTCGAGAGGAAAGTTCGGTTGCCTCTAGGAACACGGTCCCGTCATATTGATCTGAGAGGGCTTTCCAGGCATCTCGTGCGTGGGTCTTATCCCGGAGAAAAAGCAGAGCCATGTCGCCGATATAGCATTTGATTCGGGTTACGGCTTTCTTATCCTTCTTTAGCCAATCGTCAAGCTCTTGGCCTTGGGCCGTTGGCTTAGCAGTGCCTTGAGTGGAAGGGTCTACTACATCCCATAGGTCCTCCGCCTGTAAGATGAGCTCCATCCTCATTGCCCAAGTCCGATAGTTTTTTCCGTCGTTGCCTAAATGCTTGATGGGGTACCAAGTGGTGAATTCGGACATCACGGAAGGATGTTGGATGAAGTTGTCGCGTCTCAGTTCCGACCGTATAGGAGGTAGTAGTTGTATCGTGCTGGGGTACAGATATAGGTCTCAACGAGATGTTTTCACAAGGAAAGGATCATACCTTGGTTTTACCGTGTACTGTGAACTAAAGGAAGAACCAGAAAACAAAAGAATTTCCGGCTATAAGCGTAGGGCTTTGGATTGTCTACAAACGTCGTGGTCAAGATAGCAAGCAAGGAAGAAAGCACTGTGCGCACGGACTCAGTTTCGTAGTGGAGAACCGAGGGGGAGCCCAAAAAACCCGCAGCGCAACCAGGCCTTCATGTGACGAGGCGTTAACAGCGATAATTGACCGGCAAAAAGAAAGCAGATCAGTCAATTAAGAAATAAGAAATAATTGGTGGGGGGGCGGTTACTGTCTCGCATCAATACTGAACTAATCAAGACAAGCGTTGTTAGCCACGATCAGAAAGGACGCCAACACTCTCAACACAATGCGAGCGTTCAAGAGCGTCAGTCGGAGTTGACCCTCAAAAAAAACAAAGTCATCGGAAAAATGTCAAAACATCGTCGATCGAAACGTGCAAGGTATTCTATCTGAAACACTCGCCCGAGAACTCACTCACTCTGTTAGGAATTCAACGGTTACTTCGGGCGCTTTGGAATGGCTTTGGCCACTATAACCTTAAGTTGGAGTGGCCACAGCTCTATATTTTTTATTCGACCATATGGTGCTTTGACCTTAGCCTTACAAGGAATATAAATTCATCTTTCGTTCGCACACCAAACGCCTCCCCTCAATTCACTCCATCGCAAAAACTGAGTCGGCGGTTATAGTATTTTTTTTTTTTTGGGTGCACTCTCCTCGGGACTTGCCAATAATCATGAAAGCCGCAGGGGAGCAAATGAATTTTTCGTTTGCGCGCGCGCTTACGGGAATTGCCATCATTGGAACTTAATTCAATTTTGATTTTTCTGTCTTCCCCGAGAACATGGATATTGCACATTTGAACCAAGAACGTACTTTGCCTATAATTAAGTTATGGATAGAGAAAGGTGTCTTAAGCAGGGTCCGTTTCTTTTCCTCGCCCCCCTCCTCTTCCAGAATGCATCGATTATGGGTCTGTGACTTACTTGGGCTGATTGTTTTGACTAGGAGGAAGTAAAGATGATCGTAAAACGTCGTGAAAAGTTCGAGGCAGCTCTTTTGGGAACCATACAACGCAAAACGGACTATCTCAAGTACGTAGAATATGAGATGACCCTGAATGAGTTGATACAGAAACGTATCAAGCGACAAAGTGCGTTTATATTTACCAAGTACTCGTCTTGTTGGGGCCACGGTTTTTCTTACGATGCGACTATGTATCATCATCCTCCCCCCTCCTCTTTTTTGTTTAGACATTGAAATCAAATTAGACTCCCAACAAAGAGAAGGAAGTATACCTTATAGAGTTTATAAAATCTTTGAACGTGGTATACGGAAGTTCCAGAGTGATCTTGGGATCTGGGTGCAGTACATTCAGGCTGCTAAGAGGTTCCGTGCAGACACGAGGGTAACATCGATATGTGCAAGGTTAGTCAATGTTCCTTCTTGCAACTATGCGTGCCCCTCGTTGGCCTGATAATCATTAACGTATTTTTCTTTTTCTTTTTTTTGCCACAGAGCTATGCAACTACATCCTACATCCCCCGCTTTATTCATCCTTTCATCTTCTGAAGAAGTCAGCAGAGGATCATATTCAGCTGCACGTACGCTTCTCCAACGTGGTCTCCGTTTGAATCCAGAAAGTACGGAACTCTGGACGGAATACGTCAAGATGGAAATGAACCATACCGAAGTTCTTCGAGAGGTCCATGAGGAGCGAGAGCAGGAGGAGGAGGAGGGGGAGGAAGCAGCAGCACCTGAAAGTGCTGAATCGGTTAAAGTTATCCTTGATGGTGGGATTGTAAAGACGGTTATGGATCAAGCCATGAAAGGTGCAGCCCAAGTTAAATATAATGTCTTTTTTTTCTGTTTTCTAATACAACGCTCTATTCCCAAACGATGACGTTCCAACCCGACATGAACATTTTTGACAGATGTCAAGAATCTGTCGATCTTTCACAACCTTCAAGCTCTCATCACATCACATCCAACACCCCTTCGTCCCCCACTTCTCAAAACGCTCTATGATCAACTTATCGATCGACACCCTTCATCTCCCGAAGCGCTCGTCTTGTACGCGTCTCGTCACTTGGACACCATCGACTCGAATACGCCTGAATTCGTGGATGGCCTTCGAAATGCGAATGAAGAACTTCTTAGTGGGGCAAAGAAGTTAAACGAGGAAGCATGTGAAACGGGGAATTATTCTCGAGGGCGCGAAATGATGGATGCGTATGCGAGATGGGTTGAGAATCGAGTGGCGAATTTAAAGATAGATGATTTGGTGAGTGATCATTCCTTTCCTTGTCCCCCCCCCCCCCAAGTCCTAACTACGACCTTTCTAATTCCGGATGTTGGATACGCACAACCCCTTCGCGTGTCTACCTACAATCATCGCCATTCATTTTCATTTTCATTTTTTTCTTTTCCGAACAACCTTAGAAACGATACATCATCCTCTCGTTGGTATCTCTAGTCTCTCAAGTCTCTCCGGCCGTCCGAACTTCTACTCTCCTCCGAACGACGCTCCAATTATCCCTCCACCCGGTTCTCTTCACTCCTTCATCCCCGACATTCAAAAAGTACGCTTCAAAAGTCTTGAAGCGTGCTCGGGAGTATACTCGTTCATCAAAGGGGCTTCCACTCCTTCATCGACACACCAACAGCAACGAGAACGAGGAAGACGACAGGGAAGAGGGAATTACTTCTAAGAGAGCGGAGGTAAATGAGGCATGGACACATCCTGGCTTATGGCTCGTTCGGTTACAGATTGAGAAAGCTGTTCTCGATGCTTTCCCGTCCGGTTCCGTTGTGGATGTTGAACAAGTGAGGAACGCTTGGAAGGAGGGAAGGAACGTTGTTCGAGCGAGCAAGGTGAAAGATGAGAGAGTTGAGAGGGAGGATGCTGTTAAAGTTTGGATGTGGGGTATTTCGAATCTGGAGTTTGGAGAAGATGAAGATCCGTTTGAGGTGGAGTTTCTCTCACTTTGCTTAGATGATGACTGATTATCTCCTTTTCTTTACGTCTTCCGTCAAACGCCTGCATACATACATACTAGGAACTCTTACGAGAATCGAAATCATACTCGCTAACGGTAGTCCATACCTCCCTTTTGCTTCATTATATCCAACGACGCCACCCACGTCTAACGCCCTCCGAACGAATGGCAGATTTACGACACCTTACGACAAAACAATTTCCCTCATCTACTTTCTATCCCTCTGCATTCACCTTTGAAGCGTCGCTCGCCGACGTATCCTCTTCTTCCTCGACATCACGACGAGACGCAAGCACAAACTCGAATTCGAATTCAACGATCGCTATCACTACGACACCTACGAAGAACCCCCACCTCGAACTTAAACCTATCCTGGAACTCATCTTTGAGCGGTGGAGGATCATCAAAGGGCAGGAAAGACGAGCGAGTAAAGTATGGGCGGAATGGCTTTTGAGAAAAGGGAAATTGGGGGAGGAAGCGAGCAAGGTTATTAGGACGTTGTGTGCTGGATTTGGGAGGAGGAGCGTTGAGAGGGAGGTTATGGAGAAGTGGTGGTGTGAAATTTTGGATCGGGTGGTAAAGGGGGAGGGGGAGAGGGAGAGCGGGGATGAGGATGGGGAGGACGAGGGAAGTGAGGATGGGGAGGGCGTTGAGGGTATTGAGGTGGAGGATGAGGGTGTGAATAGGGAAGGGGAAGGGGGTGATGGTGAGGATGGACGAGAAAGGAAGAGAAGAAAGCGAGTGGAAGAAGAAGTCATTTGGTTGTAGGACGGGTCGTTGGATCTTTCAAATTGGAGGTTCGTTTTGCATGGAGGTGTGAACCTGGTGGTTGAATGGATCGTGATGGGATCCATAGATAGATACCCATCTAGCTTTTGGGGGCTGGCCGTGAGGTGTGCATGTGGCGCAAGTGGAGGGGGGGGGGGAACGGGAAAAAGTATATACATATCACCTCAATGATTTAGTTATTGGCATAAGAAGGACTTTAATTCTGGCACGCACATGGGGCTCGCGCGCGTGCGCGAGGGGATAACTTGAATGGATTCAAACTTCTGGCGCAGCTAGTGCTCATATCATTGACGTGCATGTGCAATCGTAATATGCAGTAATATCTACACTTATCCGGATCGTGGGAAGCTATGTAGTACAAGTTACATACATACCTTGTGGTGATAACCCGGGAGAGGACGAATTGACATATCGTATTGATCCCTCTGTCCGGTCAGGCAAGCAAAATTAAGTGCGGATGATCTATATATATATATACTACAGCAGTTATGTATGCATGTATCCACTGAAATGACTTGTTATGTATGACCGCCGGATCCGCGGAGGTACTTGCTACTACGACCCAGCGGCGGCGGGGCCGGGACGGGTCCATTTGCACGCAGTACATCGTTATGGAATACTGCATGATACCATGATATTATATTGCCTGTTGTATTCTCATGCAATGTGTATCTTGTGGTCATGTCATTCGTGCGCGGCGAGTGGCGGGTAGATATATATTTGTACATACATATATGCATGCCAAAGAAAAACACACACACATGCACACTTCTTCATCAATGAGCATGGATCAGCGCAAGTACTGTACATAATTTTGACCCTTTGCATGGGCGGTACGTTTCTGGACCTGGGAGGAATTAATGTCAGGAGGGGGTTAATGTTGGGTTACCTGCATAACTGTAAGAAGTTAGAACTAGGCGGGAATACTATGTACTTCAAGTTCGTTGGTACAGTACAGTTTCTTCGATTCGCGAAGCTCCAGCCCCTCCCCCCACCCAAGCGCGCGAAAAGTGCTCGAGCTGTTTTTGCGCGCGTGCGCAGCGCAGCGCATGGTACGCCTATAATAATCCATATATACATGCATGGATGGCCCAACCCATTGGTTAATATAATCCGAGAGTTTACATATGCCTCATGCATGGATACATATAATATAGCTATATCGACATCGAAATTCTTTTTTGATGATCCCAGGGATCGAATGCATTGATCAGTTTAAGCTTCCTCATGTATCGACGCGCGACGAGGCGAGCTATTGGGGTTCTGGGAAATATGTTGTTGGGGGGTGAATCGAGCTAACTACCAAGAATTTAAGGGTCATGGCGCGCGTTCCCGTGTGGAACAACGTATGTATGTGAGTGTAGTTATCCGGACCAGGATTTATAATATTATTATCCTTCCGCCAGTAGTACTGCTTAGTACTGTATGGCAGGATGTACCGACCAACGGTCACCCAAGAAAAGCACGACAACTGATGATATGGAACCATCGATGATCTATGGAACCCCATTAGCAGCGACTAGCTGCTGCTGGTTGCATAAGATAGCTGACCCTTGCATGGTCAGAAGTTCCTACCGAGGCCAGGTACTGAACTTCTGTACCTTGTACCTTGATTCGAACGTTCCATCGCAAAAAGTGCAGTGCTGGGTTCAATACTTGACCCCTTCCAGTGGAATAGAATTATTGTGGAATCCGGTAACTGAATCCAAGGTGGCTAAATCTAAGGAGTCACAGACACCCTTCTGCTAGTATATGTACTAGTGCAGATCAAAAAAAGAAGCAGCTTAGGCCAGTGGCTCTTCAATTCAAGCCACCGGGCTGCTACATACTGTAGTACAGTAGTATCGTAAGATAGTATAAGCTTCAGCTTCGGGACTCCCGTTTACGTGTGACGCAACCACTTTACAAATGAGGGGAATGATTCGCCATTGGGCGCGCGGGCGCGTTGATGCGTGCGTGTGCGCGCGCGCGCGCGCGAGATGGTCGATTCTATACAGTTGTTGTCTCCGCAGGAATAGGCATTGAGTTTTGATATTGTACCGCTATGCAGGGGGACTCTCCATGCAAAGCCTCTATATGTATGAGATAATCGTCGAGCCCCGTTGTGCGGCGGACACAATATGTCTGCATTCTATGGGGAAGCATTCACGGAACGTCGCGTCTTGGTTCGAGCATGCACCCTTAGCGCTGTGACTCATGGTGTACTAGCATCCAGCTCAGCCGCAGATCAGATGAAATATCGATATGATCGGCCGATCGTTCCGTCCGCCTAGCTAGCAGTTATCATTATGTCTGTTCATGTCAGTTACATATGTGTGTGTGTGGCCAATTACTTACATAAGCTGAAGCTAGGGTGCCGAGTCACGACGGCCGTCCCGGAGTCTTCGGCCGGAAGGATCTAAGCTGGATCCGATGTGTACGAATCCCGAAAGAGTCGGTTGCAATACATAATTGGGTGTTCATGGCCGCGCTGTGCACGTGCGGTGGGATATTGGCATATACTTATTGAGTGATCGTGTGACGCCCCTAGGTGAGACAACGAATTGAGTGAAGCGTGGAACAGCAATCTGGCTGCATGTGCTAGTGATAAATTTGGGTGTCAAGTATGTGATGACTAGCCAGATATAGATGTGGATTCGTTATTGGGCGGGGACATACTGGGCGTTGGGATAATGGTCGGGGGATTTGGAGGATGTACGAGGTTTCCGAGAATGGTGCGAGAAGAAGTGATCGAGTGTGTGTTTGGCGGGGGGGGGAGCCAAGCGAGGCGGACGGAAGGGAGTGTACGTGAACAGTTATGGACGGGAACGGAATTCATTATTCAATGAAATCCATTTTGGGGTCTTTTTCTGGCATGTTCCATCAGAAATTCAAATGGAACTTCATTTGAATTGCTCCTCCCTATTTGATATGAGGAAATGAATGGATTATGTATATGCTTCCGTGGCCTAAGCCTTGTTCGACGTGGGTGTGAACCATGTGGTACATACAACAACTCAAATGGGTTCGCGATCAGGTTGAGTACTTTACTCCTGTGACACGTATCCGCACGTGATGATCGATGACGGCAGTCATCCCAAGTCAACCCAAAGGTTCATTTCGAACGCTTAGGCGGCTCCCGCATGGCCAGTTGCACCCGCGCCCTTGGTCCCGGTCTTTGGCTCTATCGTTGATCTGGAGACGTTAATTGACCGTGGAGTACATAATGATGCTTCCCCTCGTTGCTGGATACGCTCCTCCTAATTATAGCCAGTCACTTATGCATATGCTGTGCTGCTAGTTACATACAGCAAGGAGCTTGTGCTGTTACAGTTACACTTGGAAAGGGTGAAGAAGGATATGTAAATAGCTTGGCTCCTGTCCTTCGTCATAGAGCTGTGCGTGCATGTGTGTGTGTGTGTGTGTGTGCTACGTGTGTGTGTGTGCTGCGTGTTTTGTACCCACCTTGCCCTTGAGCGACCCAAACTCGATGATTCAATCCCTAACCAAGACCCGGGAAGTTCTCTCCTTATCTTTGAGATAGAGAAGAGTCCAAGAATAGCGTCTAGTAGTAGTATATACAGCTGCGCGAGGTCACTCCATGCTGTAACTTTCCGAATGGAGCAATAAGTAAACCAACCACGCGGTGCAACTTTTTACACACCCTTATTGACATTCTCCCGGAATGTACCGAGATCAGCCTTCCCTCTTCCATCCATTCCGTCAACCCCTTCCTTTCTCTCTCTCTCTCTTCACCACCACCACCACCACCACCATCAATTCCGTTCCTCTGTCGTCGAATCTGTTCAAGGCGGTTTATCTGGTGTTGCGTGTTGTGCTAAGCAATTCTTAAACCTAAAAGAGTTCTTCCTCCACTCACGCAACTGCTACGCTCGCTCTTTGCCAAAACCCGCCTTGACAAAACTAATATCATCTCCCTCTCCTCCTCCCCCGCTCCGCTTGTTTTGCTTTCTTTATTCCTGGTGGTGGTCGCTTCTCTTAATCATTGTGCCAACGTTGGTTCTCTCTCGGCCCTCTCTCAATCACGAAACCGTCCGAAATACCAAACCAAACAAACTCCATTTTAAACTTTTACACCCCCCCCCCTCCCCACCACTTTGTTCTTGCACGCTCACATTGCGAACCGCAAGCGAACAACGTCCTGACGCTATTTTGTGTTGTTTGGTGTTGTGCGTGTGCGTGTGTGTGTGTGGGGTCAGAGATTGGGAACGTCCCTATCTACTAGTTAGATAGTGTTACGCCTTCTCTCTCTCTCTCTCCTTCGTTCTTCAGCCCCCTCCAACAGTCTCATCAAACACGTCGACGCGCAAAGGCTTCAAATCAAACAAACTCTGACGCAACCCCCCAAATTGCGTCTTTGTGATTTCAGTGATTCAGTAATTACCACCTGCAGTATCTTTTTTTTTTTTTTGAAATATTTCAACCCAACCCCAACCCCAACCCTTACCCTACTGCTTTTTTTTTTTTTCAACCCTTAGCTACCTATCCTTCTGGCAGGGGGAGCCTTTTATATTTTCTTACCCCCCCCAACTAGCTTTCTTCCAAAATGGACGGTGTTTCATTTATCCTCATGCCTGCTTCTGCTACCACTGCAACTGCCAGTCCTCCTGTTACTGCTGCTGCCGTTGCCGCTGCTGCCAACCCTACTGCTCCTGCTTCTGCTGCTGCCGCTGCCGCTGCTGCTCATCTCTCATGGCGACCGGTGCGTTGTTTTAGTTCCTTATCTCTGCTGTTTGTTCCACAGCGCTCAACCTTTCCTAACATGATTGATTTCCATTTTCAATGGGCATGCGGCGTTTTGGCTTTCCGCTCGGTTGTTGGCTTTTTTTCTTTTTCCGCTCGCTCGCTCAATCACGCCATTGGGATCTCCACATGTCGATAAAACTAACCGAACGCCAAAACAAACCAAACGTTTTTTGGGGGACTTGCTATTCCGTTTTCTTGTCATACCCCGATGTGGTAATGTTGCTGTGACCTGTGTGTGTGTGTGACTCAACAACGGAATTCTTATGCGCTCCGGCGGTCAACAACCTCCTTTGATTTGATACTCATCCCCGCAACCGCGTATGATCTCCTTCCCCATCACTTTCTTCCCTTTTTTGCACTCTTGCGGTTTGCCGTAATAACTTGAACCGAATGTCCGACCAATCGAAACAAAAATAAACGCTCTCCCCGCATAACGACACACACACACACCCTTACACACTTGCATACACGCGAAACGAACCATTAGACACCTCGCGACTCGCCTCTTCTCTCGTTGTCAACATACGACTCGATTCATTCGAGAGCATCTTCTCCTTCATTTCGTCCATCTCCTAAACTCCGTACTGCAACGCCACCAGTGCTTCCTATGCTTCTACCTTTCCATTCACCTTCGTCTTCATCCCCTTCGCGTTCTCAACCGCAAACTCCAGCCTCGTTTCATTACCCTCATCATCAATATTACACCACTTCTCATCCTTCCACTCCTTCCTCTGCGACTTGCCCAGATTACCATCCCGCTACTCCGAGTAAACTAGCGAGCTCTTCATTGCTTTTAACGTCCATCTCGCCATCACCACCACCTCTACCACCACCTTCATCTACCGATACCCACTCGTATATTCACAATTACGCAACTCCCAATACCCCTGCTTCGAATCCTACTTCAACTACGAACAGTCCACGCTTCAATCATTCCTCACCTCGCTCATCTATCTTTCAATACCCGGCTTCCGTTCCGATGACGCCTTCTTCGTCGATGGGTCTTCCGAGTCCTACGTTTCCGCCGCGTAAGCTGTCCTCACTACAGCCGCCAGCGCCACCACCACCATCAGCGTCAGCGTCAGGAGGAGGATCAGTACCGATGACGCCGACGCATTTGTCACATGTTCATTCTCCTCGGACTTTATCCCCTATTGTTCCGCCTCGATCGCCTGCTCGTATGCCTTCTGTTGTAGCGGTTTCTGGTGGGGGAGTGATGACGACTCCGAGTAGTGCGGCTAGTTCTCGACGAAACTCGTGGCAAGTTTCTTTGAGACTTGCTTCTAGTCGGGCGGCTGGAGCTGGAAGGAGGAGGGGAAGCATTTTGTTTGGTGGGCGGGGGAGTTTTAGTAGGAGTGTCAGTAGGAGGAGTTTGAAGGGGAGTGTGGTGGGTTTGGATGTTGGGGAGGGAGAAGGGGACGCGGAAGGGGAAGGGGAGAATGTGGTGATACCGTTTATTGAGAGTGTGCTTCAAGAAGGGGACGTGCTTGGGGAAGGATGTGAGTTGAATGGGGAGGTGATTAGGTGCGTGAGCGTTAGTGGGTGTGTAGGGGACGGTAGCGGTAGTCGTAATGGGAGCGGTGGCATGACGAGTCCGCCTAGAGGAGCAAAGTTTGAGGTAGTGAGGAAGTTGGGAACGGGTAGTTATGCCGTCGTGTTTCTCGTGAGGGAAGTGGTGAGTGGGTTGAAGGAGGAGACGACAACGACGCCGACGCCGACGTATGGTGGAGAGGACGTATTTTTGTTTGATGAGAATGAGTGTAAGCGTGGTGAGAGTGGGAGGAAGTATGGGAGGGAGTTTGCGATCAAGTGTTTGAGTAGGGCGAATTTGTCGTCGGCTGATTTGGAAGTGCAGATGTACGAGGTGAATTTCTTTTTTTTTCTTCACTGTGTTAGTTTCGTGGTGATTATACTGACAAACATAATTTTTTTTTTCATCGTCGTTGTTTATCGTGTAACAGGCCCAGATTCATCACTCGATTGGACCTCATCCGAACATTGTGACGCTTCATCAAACGCTCGAGACGCCTTCGTATTTGTTACTCGTGTTGGAGTATGTTCCAGGCGAGGATTTGTTTTATTTCCTTGAACAGTCGAGGGATGGGCATTCCTCTGTTACCGCTGCTGCTGGATCTCCTCGTTCGCAGTCCAACACAAACTCGAATTGTCACTCGGGATGTGAGTCGTCGCATTCGTCTGGTGGGTCTACCCCTTTGTCTTCTGTTGGTTTGTCCCTTGGAGAGGATTTGGACTGTATGAGTCAGAAGAGCGTGAGTGGCGATGGTGGTATTCCTGTGCCGATCTGTATGGACGCGGGTGGTGATGGTGATAGTGATAGTGATGAGATGGGGACGGGGATGGTGAACACGCCGCCGACGCCTTCGTTGCTTTCGAGCGTGAGGCCCGGTGTGATGTTTAGTCAGGCGAGATTGAAACTTGTTGCGAGTATGTTTAAGCAGATGTGTGATGCCGTTCAGGTGAGTTTTTTTGTTTGTTTTTGCCTTGTTTCTTTGTTCACACAAAGTGCTCAAAACGGTTTTTATTTCTTATTTGGATACATGCATACGTATAGGCATGCCACTCGCGCGGGATCGCTCACCGGGACATCAAGCCTGAGAACTTTATCGTGACCAAGGCCGTTGTACCGACCTCATCCCAGTTGCCTGCTGCTGCTGCTGCTGCTGCTGCCGAGTCGTTGAACGAACAACGAGTGGTGGTGAAGTTGTCGGACTTTGGATTGGCGACGGTTGAGAGGGAGAGTGCTGATGTTGATTGTGGGAGTGCGCCTTATATGAGCTTTGGTGAGTTGTTGTTGTTGTTGTTGTCGTTGTCGTTGGTCGCAGTGAAGGGACTGATCCATTCTTATTTGTTGTTAGAGTGTCGGAATAATGTTGGACCGACGTATACTACTCAACCTGCTGGTATGTGATCACTCTTTGGGTCATTTCTCTGTTATTGCACGTCATCGTCTTGCCAAGACCCCCTCCCTGCTTGCACATGGGCACATGTGCACATGGTTGTGGGTCGCATGACAGTTTCTGTGTTCGGACCTCGGAATGATGTCTCCACGTGTGTGCTTGAGGGAGGGGAGCGGGTTACTTTGTCGCCAAGACATGAAGGCACGCTCCCTCGCCACGGATGTGCATCCCCGTGTGTCTGCGCCTCCCAAGTGTCAGTTTTTTTTTTTTCAATATCTCATCCGGCGGAGGGATCAGGGACGCATCATTCCTTCATTTTCGACGCCGGTGGGATGAGAGCCAAATGATGGGTGGTAAAGTAAAAATCCGCGTCGGAGTCGGATTTAGAGCTCACGGCTCGGCACATCCAAACCCAATTTTGCCGAGACATCTTCTTTGGGGGGTGGAACCCAAAATGTGGATCACGAGACGATGGGAGCCTTATGGGGGGCCCTTGTGCCTTTTTTGCATTTGAGGACCATGTGGAACACACTGAAGGGGGCCATTCAGTGTGAGTGAATAGGCCAAGCGAGCAATCCAGTTTGTGGTTTAACGCTTGCGACTCAATTCATTCGTCACCACATGGTTGTTGTTCTTTCCCTTCATTTTATACTTTCCCCCTTTTTTTTCTTCCTCTGTGGTTGTGTGGATTTGAAAGAACTGACGTTGCCGTGATACTTTGCAAATTTCTAATTTCTAGACGTGTGGAGTTTAGGAATCGTGCTAATCAACATGTACGTACAACCTCTTCGTTTCTCTCTCTCTCTCTCTCCCTATGCTGTCTCTACCTCCCTTCTTTGGACCCTCATGGTGGAGATTCCTCTCTTCCCTTTCTTCTTTTGTTATTGATTCTATTTTAATTCTCGCATACTCGTGAGGCCTGCCCGTGCGCTTCAGGGTCAGCGTTGGCGCGTGGGTGGCACCCCGAGTTGTGTATGGCTAATATGTACTTCCATGCGTGCGTTCCTTTATGTCGCTCGGCTTGTGGGCCTAGGGCGCCGGATCTGGTTGTGGCGATGTTTTTTTTTGGGGGGGTTGGTCAAATACTGAAGATCTCTCCTTTTTCTTAACCGCTTTCTCCCCTGTGATCTCCCTTATTACTTTCTGCCCTCTGCGCGTTACTGCTTACTGTTTTTTTTTTCCCTCTGAATCGGCTTTTCGGCTTCTCTTGTTCGCTTTCGGTGTTCACGTCTCTTTCTTTACAGGCTCTATCACCACAATCTTTGGCAAGACCCTTGCCTCTCAGACCCTGCTTTCGAAGAGTATCTCTCTAGACCTGTTCCTTTCCTTCTTCAACGTTGTCCAGGTATGACGCGCCACGTTGCCGAATTTCTCGCGAACAAAGTCTTTTGGGTCAGTCCTGGTGCGTTAGGATTAGAGGAGCCGGGCGTAGACGGTCACAGTGGTGATCGTGGTGGTCGAGTGAGCGCTGGTGATTTGGGCGAGTGGGTCAAGGGGTTACCCGCTATGTTCGGTGCTGGTCCTTTGGGTGCAGCCGTGGCCACTGCCGGTGATTCGATGCCTGCCCTCGAGAAGCCTCGTTCTTCGGATCATGTTCTTCGAGATGCACAACACCAATTCGACTATGCGGAGGAAGATGACGGTGAAGGCGATGTTACTATCCGTCCACGAGACGATCAAGTTGATGACGAGACTTTTGATGCCGCAAGTGTTGCGGAAGAGGAGGATGCGGGTGCTACGCAGCAACAAATCTTCTTGCAACAGGACATGGAGGCTGAGCCCGAGTTAGACTCGACGTCGTCGCAGCGTGTGTCGTCGGGTGTTAGGCAGCGGAGACGTGGCGCACGGAGGAACCGTGGGGCGTCAGTTACTCCAAGTACAGTCCCCTCAACTGTCTCTTCGCCTTTCTTGGCTCCTACGACCCTTCCCCCACCTTCATCTTTTATTCTGTCAACATCCCCCCTCCAAAGCGCGTCTTCTCCGAGTGAGGATCAGCTTGAGTATCTCCGCAATGAGGCACAAATTCTCGCGAGAAGACTCTCGCGGAAGCAGCCTCCTCGGTCGCGTACTGTTGTCAAGGAAGGTGACAAACAGCAGCAACAGGTATCCGTTGTCACAGCGCTTCCTGTGCCTAATCCCACTCCTATCACGACTCCTACTCCCCTTCCTATTACTTCATCATTACCTCCTCTACCCGCGTCTGTGCCTAGTCCTCCCCCACGACCCGTCCCAACATTGCGGAAGAAAACTTCCAAATGGAACGTCTTTGGCCGGAAGGATACCCCCGCGAGCGCTTCGTCCCCAGCCCTCGCTAGCCCTCCTGTCAATAAGAAGGGTGGCAAGAAGGATCCGAGCGTTGAGGTTGTGGAAAACATGATTTTTGCGCTTGCTTCGCCTTCGTCGTCTACCTCGGTTGATTCTTGGCGGGTAAGGAATGCGTCGACTGAGGCTGTTGAGACCATCGATAAACCGTTGGGCAGCTTGTGGCGACAAAGACCCGATGCTCGTCGAGGGCCCGCTCCTAATCCATCCCCCTCATTCGCATCCCCCAATTGGCGGCATCACCCTCCGCCACCACATTCCAGCTCTTCCATGACGGCTCTGTCACAATCCCCTATAACTCCTCAAACTCCTCAGTTCATCATGGCCTCTACTTCCTCTTCTCCCCATCACAACTCGAATTACGCATCTTCGATCTATTCCACCGCGGGAACAAGCATGAAGAGTTCCGGCTCGAGTACGTTTACGAGGTTCAGCAATGCATCAGTGTCGACGTTTGCTACGACTGTCTCTGCTTCGTCTGGGTTCAGTTTGGGTGGCGGAGTGGGTGTATTGGGTGGGATGGGTGCTGGTAGCAGTAATGGTAGTGCGAGTGTTGTTGCTGAGAAATTGAGCGGTAAGGGGAAGAAGAGTGCTGAGGTGGGTCCGCTGCCGGAGCCTAGGTCGACGCCCGTGAGTGTACCGGCTAGACCAGTTGTCACACGACCTCTACCTCGAAACGTTAAACGTGAGTCTTTAATCGTCTATTTTTCTGTTTTTCGTTTCTTGTTTTGTTGGAGTGGCGATGATTGATGGGTCTGATTAATTTTTCCGTTAATTAGCTTTGCAAGGTGTTCCGTGGCTCTTGGGTGAACCTCCACAGCGGACTAACGGCAAGAAGGTGCGTGTTTTTGTTTTTGTTTTTACTTTTGTCTTCGGTTAGCTAAGTTTGAACCTTCCAAATAGTCTGAGGGTGACGTTCGACGTCGAAAAGCCCAGCCTTCTAACCTTGATCCAATCTCTGAACGTCCGAAGAAATGGTCTGGTGGTGGCGCACGGGGTGGGGGCAGGGGAGGGGTGCGTATATCGGCGGGAGGTGGAAGTGGGAGTGGGAGCGAGTCTGAGGGTGAGAGTTCCGCCGCCGCCACGTTGTCTACCACCGCTGCTACCACCGCTGCCGGTAGCAGCAGTGCTGGGACGGTGGGACAACAGCAACGACAAGGACAGACGCAACAGGCTCAGAGCTCAAGTCAGAGTCAGAGTCAAAGTTCGTCGGGTGGAGTGCCGAAGAAGGTACAGAAGGGTCAAATTGCGACACTTGCAAAGGTGTTGTCCAGTATTCGTCGCAAGGATTGAGTGGGGCTTCTTCCTTTGAAGAATCCTTCTTTCCTTTTTCTACCTCCTTTGATTCTTTTCTGGTGATCCCCCTGGTCTCTTTGCTTCCTCTCATCGCACACACTTGTTGCATATCCTACCTACTCCGCCTTTGATTTCGTTCCTTCAGCCCACTCCTTGCCTTGCCTGTTGCCCTGCTTTTTTTTCACTCATAATCATCATCATCATCATTCCGCCGTATCCAAACCTCGTTCCGCTTCCCTTTTTCTCTGCACACACGAGACTCAAACTTATAACCCCGCTCACTCATTTTTTCATGTACACACAATCAAATCATGCTTTATACACTTGTTCTTATTATTTTATGTTTTTCTTTTTTTTTTCTTTTCGTCGATGCTCAATAGTATGTCCATTACCCCCCCGGTCTTATCATACTCTATATTTTTTTCTCGACTCATCTCCTTCGTTTGCTCGTCCCTTCGATCAGTCAGATAGTCAAGAGTGAGAAGGAGAAGAACCAAAACGAATGGGGGAAGGGGGAAGGGGGGGGAGTTGGTGGTAGTGATTCCGCTCTTAGATGTGGATTACTTCTTCCTTTCCTCAACTCCATCCAACACATCCCCCCCCCAACGCAACGTACCCTCCCCTCCCTCCTCAGCTTGCCGTGCAACAACCAGTGACCCAAAGGAGGATGGGACCTGATATCTCTCTCCCGGTTTTTTCCCTTGGGTGAAAAATCCCCCCAAAGTTCAACTTGAACCAGCCAACCTCCCCCCCCCCCTACTCCCCCGCCACTCGACTCTCGTGAACTTGTCTTCTCCCAAGTGTCGGCTCGACTCTATGCCCGTTCACGCATTTTTCGTTACCTCCCCCACCCCCCGTAACCCGACCCCCGTTATCATCCTCCCACTCTTACACTATCGCCACACTCGGTCAATCACTCCCGACCCATCATCATCACAAGGATATATATATACAATATCAATTCCCTCTCCCCCTCTCCCCCCTCCCGGCCAACCCCCCAACCCCCAACTCTCAATTGCACGCCTTCGTATCCACGAAACGATTCCGAACACTGACCAACCAGACACGCAGACCTATTTTCGTGTCAGTGAAAAAAATCATCGACTGGCTTTTTTTTTTATACCTTCCTCATATATCGTGGTGTGCTCATCATCACTCATCCAAGAAGGGAGAGGGAAAAAAGATGAAGGGGAAGGGGAGGAGGGGGAGGTTTTTGGTCTCGGTTATCTTATGCTCTCTCCACCACCTTGTTTCTTTTACTTCTCGTTTCCCTACCCAACCCCCAACCCCCCCTTCCGATCTTGATATCTCTCACCTGCTCAACCGCTTGTTTTTCTCTTTATCATTTCGGACTCCCTCTCTGCTTACAACCAACCCCTCCCAAAAAACAAACAAACAAACAAACAACAGCAACAACAAGAACAGTAACACTCGTTTCCATCGGACGTTCATTCTCTCTCTCTCTCTCTTTTTTTTTCTTTTGTAGAAAATAAAGCAAATTGACATGCGTGCGTGCGTGCTTTATCTTTGTCCTTTTCTTTTTTTTTTTTTTTACTATAAACGCCACGTCGATTATGTATGTATCCCGAATCGAAATTGGAACAAAGACAAACAAATGGATGGATGCTCAAATTGTGTCTTTTTTTTTCTCGTTGAGCTGCAACCCTATATAGACAGAGCCTAGCCTGCGGCGTTTTTTGATATGAGACCCTTGCGCAATTAAGGGGGAACACGGGGGAGTCGACGGGGTATGTACTTTGCCTAGCTTGAAGTCAACTTTGCATTTTTCATTTTATGTATGTAATTAACAACAGAAACCGTATTGCATGTATGTACCTATATTCCAAGTGCAACGTTTTTTCTTTTTTTGTGTCCCATGCGCGCGCGCGCGCGTGCACCCATGACCGACCAAAACCAAAACGCATGGATTGCTGTGATGGGTGTACGTAAAGCCAGCTAAGGGGAGCTAGTATTGCGGCCCCGCTGGCTTGCCTTTGCTGCATTTCGTTTGGTGGTGGTGGCGTTTAATTTGTATGCACACACATATATACACTCCAATTCGCTTTTCAAATCGGTTAGAATCCCGTTAATTTCACACTACGAAGAATTAAAAGGGGGAGGAGGCCAATTTGTGGCGATCGTATTACAGGTGGTATATCCTGCATCATGACTAAAATGGACAACGTGTACAATCAATTGCATCTTGACCTAGTGAAGAGGGGAGGGGTTGAAAAAAAAGCAGGGCACTTGTACTTGTGCCGTAAGAGGGCGGCTTCGCTTGCAGTATGATGGGTGATTACCTCCGCTACATGCTTTTCACATCCGCCGCTGCACTACATCCTCCTTTCCCCCCGGAAGCGCAGACCCGGCCCCTCGGAAACAAGGGATAACTAACATTGAACGAAGGGAAAAAACTCACGCTTCTGGGTAAGCTTCTGGTAGAAGACGAAGCTTGCGGGCACCCTCTTCGCGTTCGCCATGCATGATTGCACAGCACCCTGAACCCCCAATCAGGTTGAGCGCTCAAGGACCCCCTGATCTGAGCAGAAATGGCTGGCCAGACCAAAGCGCCACCAGTACTTAGAAGAACTTGCTCTAAAGTAATAGGGAGGTATCTAGATCCAGGAGCCGTATTCCGGAACATAATCCTGAGCAGCTGAGCATATGAATTAATTCGGTTTGAGGGATTTCACATCGAGTTACCCCTAGAACCTTGGGGACACTTCTAGGCTTCTCTCTATTCAAGACCTCATGTTTGTCATGTGCCTTGCCCTTGCACAATGCAACGCGAGAGCATCAAAGAGATCAATAAGCAAGTTCCCCCATCTTCGTTAAACAGCAACCATTTGGAATTGCATAAGGACATCGCTACTAGGTGTCAGTGATCATGATAAGTGCAAATTTAATCCATTGGGGTTCAATGGAGCCCGGATGGTTTGTTTCTGCAGAGCAAATCAAGAATTCACAAATTGACGATATACTTCCGTGGAAGGGTAGCGGAGGCTGAGGCTGAGGTATCTATTAAAAGTGCGCAGCCCGTGCATGACGCGCAACGCGGCGACGGAGGCGCGAGAGCATGTCAGCGTCAGCTGAAGTTTGCCCAAGAGTGCAACCTGTGCACAGCACCACAAAAAGCAAGAGAGACGCAGGTAGCACATTCTACCGGACTATACTCACGCCTCGTAATACCTGTCCAGAGGGGGACATCGTGAAAGTTTTGCTGGATCGATACGAGTACCCCGCTGATCCGCCGCTACCCCACGGACTAAAACTGGGGGTGGAGTCTGGAAGTTCCGTTTCCCCTGGAAATCGCATGCCCATCGGACAAGAGAAAAAAGAATGAAAACATGCTCCATGCATAGTAACAACCATCTGATCCGGTCGTTTCAAACTATCCTTTAACCAGTAATTAGGACAGGTCTAATTCTTGGATCATCACACTTCAGTTGTTGACTCGTACGAAACAACGAACTATCTGAGGTATGTATGCCGACCGTGGGTAGTTCATGAACTTGTAGAGCAATTGGCTGTACCCCGGCCAGGCGGAAACCCTATCGTAAATTCTTCTTATGATTCGCAATGCCGGGTTACAGCAGCGATCGCCAGACGAATGATCACACGGCGCGACTCTGAAAGAAAGAGAGACCGAGCGGGGGAAATCTCTGTTCCGGTGGCGGGTGCGTGAAGACATGGCATTCCGTAGAAGAGGGATTCTGCGCGGTCCAGTGTCAGAACAGACTTTTGAACGGCGAGAACAAGAATTTGGGTATTACATACTGGGCAGTACCTGCCTTCGCTGGAAAGAAGCAAAGAACTGACTACTCAGAGACTCGGAAATAGCACGATTTTTCCAGCCTGATGACTGCTTCATTGGTCGTGACAGAAAATCTCGCGTGAGCCAAGCTGTGGGAACGAAGGCGAAGCTAACAGCATTGAGGCATTAGAACCAAGGACAGCCCCGGGGCCTCACGTAGGCAATTCCAGCTCTATGGTACACCCGTGCGGAACAAACGCGTGAGAATTTGGATCCAGAAGGGCAGAAGGAATGCTCATCGTGATTGTAGCTGAAGGCGAAATCCAGGCGCTGTTCGACGGGAGGTAATGCGTTGGGCACCCGGCGAACAAGGTCTGAATTTAGCGCTATTACTGGTGACCCAACAGACCCATCCTCAAGCACGACTCCACACGTGGCACAGCAAGTGCCCGAGATTGGCCGAGCGCCGTCCCAGCCAACTATGGCAATACATGCGCAGTCAAATTGATCCCATTGGATCCGAGATGAGAACCCCGCAGACGAAGAGTGAATCCACAAACTGGCAATATTTTCTCCATCAGGTAGCGTCGGTGTCAGCTGAATGCATACCAGAAAACTCTCAACACCAACAGAAAACATTTCCCCCAGACCTTATTGTGGGGGAATTGGTCCTCTTCCCTGATAGTATCCGCCCAGCGGGGAGATATCAAGAAAGTTCCCTAGACTGGTTGTAGCACCTTGTGACTCGTTGCTACCCCGCGGGGTAATCCTAGGTGGAGCCCAGAAGCCCCGCTCCCTCCGTGTGCCCATCTGGCAAGTGAGATGAGAACAAGCCGAGTGCATAGCGACGATTAATAATCTGATCGTTCCATGCACACAACAACCCAAGTGACTATCCTTGAAGAGGTGACTAGAACGAATCTCATTCCGGGATCATGGTACTGAACCCGGTAACTCGCACGAAACTCGAAAGCTGCGTGAATTCCATGAGATGTTGTATACCGATCGTAGGGTGTCAATTGACTCGTGAAGCCACAAGCGTTCTCGAACCGAACTCAAGCTAGACAGAAGATTCTCTCGTGAAATTTCCTACGATTTGGGGTGATTCGGATCCAAAGCAGTGAACCCTCGACAATTGAAAACATAGTGCGGCTTAGAAAGAAAGAAGAGCTGGCGGGCGAATCTCCGATGGCTAAAGCCTGGAGAAGCAGCTTTTCACACAAGAGTATTTCTGCGCAGTCTAGGATGTTGGGACATCCTTCCGTGTGAAAGAAGGGCCATAGACTGGCAAAAGCTTCAGGCATCACATACTTGCCCAGCAGAGTAGACTGTGTACAAAATCAGGGAGCCCTAGCAGCCCAGAGGGCCGAGAAATAAATCTTATTGATTGCGTAGGGGGTGTACAGCCAGGGACAACCCTGAAGCGTCAAGTGCACCGCCCAACGCTGATTCGAGCATCATGGCACGCACACACAAATGGGTAATCGTTATCGCGTAGCCGAGAACGAGGCGCTGGTTGAGGTGCTTTGATCTACTGCTCTAAACAGTGCTATGCGCTGCAGTCGATTGCAAGGTGCAGTGTTATAAATTAGATTTTGCTTTCCGCTTGTTCACTTCGATTGGGATGCTAAGAGCCATCTGAGTGGCGATAGCGACGCAAAATTGCTTCTCTCTCCAATCAGGATCAACTCGACCTCCGGTCCCAATCTCGGACGGGGATGTCCAGACTTCAGAACGAACCTAGGGGAAGCGGGAGTCGTAAAAACAACAACAATCAGAATCAGTTCCACAAACCTCATGGCGTCCTTGCCAAATAAATCTTCCGACACTGAAAACTCCAAAGGTTGTAGGGGAAATATAGCCAGGGAGACTGGACAAGCTGAGTTTAAACTCAAGATTCAGCACAAGCGTTGGGAACCAACTTCGAATTAAGCTGTGGGTAAGGATTTGAGACAGGCTAGGTGGCGGTGATGACATACCTGTCTGGAGCAGCAATATCCTTGGGAAGTATTCCAGGAGTGTTCCTACACAAATCGGCGAAGAAAGGGATGGCAGGAAGCCCTACTCGCTCACCATCCTTCTCGCCGAGTAGTTGATACCCTATGATGGGGGATTAACAGAAGGATATTTAGATGTGATGTGTATGCTGCCTACACTGGGCGTGATCAAGACCCCCATCAGAGTCAGCGGGGTTCTTCATTTTTTCCAGTGTTCTTTCGGCGACAGCATGATCAAAACTTGATTTCAGGCAGTCTCGGAAAACCAATTTGGAAGGCAGTTGATCGATATTTCCGGCAGCGGGATGCGAACGGAAAGGTATGCGAGTGGCGAATGGGTGGGGTAACGCCAGACTCGGCATCGAACGGTCTTCAGGGATCTTCGACGGATCAGGTAGAGTCCCAACGATTACGCGCGACGTGATACACATATTTCCCTACAAAATTAAAGTTGGAAGTGGAATGATTTAATGGGTAAAGGCAATTACCTGCTGGAACAAGTCGGCAGTGATGTTGGAATAACGACGCCCAAGCCTATGAGGCCTAACATGCACTTCAAACTGACCAGGATGGGATGGATTAAGATAATGTGAAGATATGTGAATGGGATCGAGCTGCTTTGGTGATGAATTGGACTGGAAACTTATGACCGCTTGAATGATGCAGCCCATCAGGTAGCCTTGTTGTTTAGACGGAATGCGCTCAATAAACGTCACAGCAGGCAGAGTTGAAATGCAATACTCACCCCCATGTGACACACTTGGATGTCGCGTAACGAGACATCACGGTTGATAAGGTTTTCGCTGAAGTCTGATTGTTTGACTCACGCTTCAACAGTCCACGGATGACAAAGAGTTCCTTCATAAATATGCGTTCCATCATCGAGCTTCTTGACCAATTTGCTTTTGACAGCATCGGAATATCTTCCCATTTCTTCCGTCATCGTGTACGCTTAAGAGAAGCACGATGATAATGTGGTGGCGCGTACAAGGGCCGAACGGAAAAGGGGACATCCAATATTAAAGATGATCACATCACGTGTCATGAGTTGACACAATAAGTTGACAGGTCTAAATGCGCCCTCAACCCGAAATTCGTGCCTAGCTGTTTCTGAAATCTGGAAAACTCATCACCGAAGATCTTCGGATCGGCGACCATAACCTGGCGAATCGGCATCCCCTCCTATAGTATAGTCCAAATCCTCCGACATGCAACTAGGTACCATAGCATGCCCGCTTGGTGCTCATTCATTTCAAGCTTGTAGGACTCAGCTGTTAAGATGACTAGCCGTAATACTACAATGTGAAGAACACATATATTTTAGCGGGATCATAACACGAGTGAAGCACCTATCCTCTCGCTTCAGTCTCATGTAAGAAGGTGGAAGAACGAAAGGGGAACTCTTCGCGCACTACAGTGTGAGATCAGAGAGCTAGTGATACGAAATGCGGATGAAGAAAGATAAAGAAATGTAGCCACACCCTCTTGAGTTTCTAGTGGCGCATGCCACGTTAGCCGCCGTCGAATTTCCAACATTAGATGTCGGACCAACGGTATGCGATGGAAGCCTTGATATTTTTGGCCTCTGGAGCCAACGGAAGGTCGACCATTGCGGTATTTGATTCAAGTTATAAGGCCATTCGATGCACGAATGTCCATACGCGCCTGAAATTAACGCCCCAATTTTCCCACAAATGGCTCCATTATGTATGGGAAGCGAGGGTATACAGTACCATCAAAGCTTTGGCCGCAGAATACGGGCGACTTCCTTGCCGTTCAGGCATGTGACCATGGTTCGCATTGGTTTCATTTAGGCTCTGCGCGACTCCCCACCGAAACGGGGTCTTCCCCCCACACGATGGCTCGCTGTATGCGACGCTGTGTAATATTTAGTAGTTCTTCATCAGCCAGGACAGAACCGTGGTTGCTTGTGGGTCAAAAGCAGTTCGGCGGAGAATCGGCTGAGACACGGATAATGACACTACGTTCAAATCGGACTTCACTTACTAACCACCGGCATCACAAATCAATAGAAGGGCTCTTGACTGGTCCCCGTTTCCCCTCAGGTCAATTGCCTCGGATTAATCCGTCGGAATGGAAATGTCACGGATCCAAACTAACTGTCAGCGGAGATGGTCGCTCAATTCGCCAGTGTTTTGCAACTGCTTCTTGCACAACGTGCGATCTTCTGCATTTTCATTTTGCCTGCATCAGACTTGAGGTTGCAACCTGTATTTCTGGAGGTGACATCATGCGGGCTTGTTGCAAGGCTGAAATCTGTTCGACATTACGGAAGAATCCTTGGCGCGGGCTCATGACTTTGGTTTGATGAGGAAACTCTGGTCGGAAAATGCGGTGATGCCCTTGTGCCTCTCTTAGAATCCAATAGCAAGCACTCGCGTGACCCGCTTATGATGTGGTGGTCAATCATGCCAAATCAGTTAGGAATCTGAGGATGACTTGGTGCACTGGTTCTCATATAAACGTCGCTAGGCTTTAGATGGTCTAGCTTCAATATATTTATTAATGGATTCATTAGGGCTAAAGGGGCGCGATTCTGGCACCTCCACCCAGTTTGGCTTATGTAATTGAGGTAGTGAGCAGAGATGAAGGCCTTGTGATAATACCATCCTACTCCGGATTGATCGAATCAGATCCTAGCCCGATCCCATCCAACAAAGGAGTAATATTACATAAGGCAACATTACGTTGTATGATTTGCCTTAGAACCACCCGTTAGGCCACGAGAGTGCCTTGGCTAGGATTGAATCCTATTGTAGTTTTGCGGCTTTTGCAATCCGATTGTACAACATGAGAATAAGGACGCACAAGTGGAACACCTCGCGACAATGATCCAAAAGAAACTACGACAAGTAGAATAATCTATAAGTGTTGGATGATGCTGGAAGGCGGTTTCACGTTAGAAGAGGATAAAGGAAATTTATATAGGGGGTTGGGATCAATGACAAAAGACGTCGAGACCGACGCTCGTCTCTGGCGCTTGGCGTCAGGAGTACCTGACGGGGCAATAGGACGACCAGCACTCGGCATTGAAGATAATGAACTGATGGTTGAGGATCGGGGTTTAGTAACGGATGTGGTCAATTTGTTGGTAGCCGAGGTTTGGGTTGGAAGTGAGCCTTTGCGGGGGGCGGCTCCATGAGCCCCTGAGCCATGCGGCCGGTTCCTGCAGAAGGGCCACGTTAGCCGAACAAACGAGCCCCGGACAATCCTCACACTCACCTCTTCTTTATAAGATCCGTTCGTAGGGATATCGGTCGGTCAACGCCATGCAATTTCTGGAGAGAGGTAAAAATGTTGATCCATCAGAAAAAAGAGAACGACTTACATAGTACAAACCGCAAGCATTGCCTAGTCAAGATACTGTAAATGCCCGGCTTGAATATCAGGTAACAACTCCACTCACATAAAGGCTGGCCGTCTTGGTCTCGACGCCATAAAGGCGTGGTCATAGTCTCGCAATTGGTGCAAACTGTGGGAGGACTCTCCCCTTCCTCGTTCGATGCGCTGCCTGGGCCAGAGCTGGGGCCAGGAGCTTCAATACCTGAGGTCGAATCAGCTCTCCGCGTGCCAACAGCGGAGGCTCCACCAGGAATTAAGCGAGAAATAGAACCAGCTGTCCCTCTAGCCTTGCCCT